>NC_048298.1:95734529-95742254 GCF_013100865.1 Trachemys scripta elegans
GAGGTGGAGGGGGGTAAAAACGTTGAGGCTGGGGCCTAAATGGTCTGCGCTGGGGACCCGCAACATGCATCCCCAAGGAGCGCATGATTGTCCTGGAGTCTTTGAGGCTCTGCAATCGGGAGTCCGTCTTCTCCGAGAACAACCCCTGTCCTTCAAAGGGCAAATCCTGTAGGGTCTGCTGTAATTCAGGGGGCAAACCCGAAACTTGGAGCCAGGAGGTCCTGCGCATAGCGATACCTGCGGCCAGGGTTCTTGCGGCCGAGTCCGCTATGTCCAGGGAGGCCTGTAAGGAGGTCCGAGCCACCTTCTTACCCTCCTCAACCAAGGCCCCAAACTCTTCCCTGGACTCTTGGGGAACCAATTCCTTGAACTTCCCCATAGAGTTCCAGGAATTAAAGTTGTAGCGGCTCAGGAGCGCCTGCTGGTTAGCCGCTCTAAGTTGCAGCCCTCCAGCTGAATAAACTTTACGGCCAAACAAATCGAGCCGCTTAGCCTCTTTTGATTTGGGCACTGCAGCTTGTTGACCGTGTCGCTCCCTTGCATTCACTGATGACACCACCAGTGAACACGGTTGGGGATGAGTATACAAGTACTCGTAGTCTTTGGAAGGGACAAAGTACTTTCTTTCCACCCCTCTCGCTGTAGGTGGGATAGAGGCCGGGGTTTGCCATATCGTAGTTGCGTTCGCCTGGATCGTGCGGATCAGGGGCAACGCCACTCTTGATGGGACATCCGCCGCGAGGATATTTACAATGGGGTCCTGCACCTCCACTATCTCCTCCGTCTGTAGGTCCATGTTACGGGCCATCCTACGTAACAGGTCCTGATGAGCCCGAAGATCTATCGGGGGTGGACCTGTGCACGACGTGCCCGCCACTGCCTCATCCGGAGAGGAAGAGGAAGATGCCTCTGGTGGTAAGGGATCCAGGGGAGGATCCTGGTCTCCCTGTTCCTGGGTCGGAGCATCACCTGCCCTTGGGTCCGGAACGTCAGGTGGTGTGGATACAGAGGCCTCCATGCCCCCTGGAGGTGGGCGAGAGATGGTGGACTCTGGGGCCCTTGTATCAGAGTGACCCGAGCGAGAGGTTGTTGGAGCCCCTTGCGCCTGGTGGTATGCCCACGGGGTCCAGAATGACCAGTGAGATGGGCCCTGGTCAGGGTCCTCTGCTCCCTCTTGCCAATGGCCTAAATCTCGTTCCCCGGCTTGTCCCTGAGGGGGGTATGCCGATCTTGGCAGGTCCTCAGAGGAGCGAGACACCGATCTCGATGGCCATGGCGGTGCCGACTGCGTCGAGAGGAATCCCGTAGGATACGGTGCCGTCCGGTGCCGATCTAGAGATGTTCTGTCTCTACGCGGTGCCGGTGATCGGTGCCGAGATCGCGATCGGTGCCGATGGCCTCGCCGGTGCCGGGAGTCGGACCTGGATCGAGACGATGACCTAGAGTAAGCCCGGTGCCGGGAGCGGCCTCTCGAAGTCGAGCGTCGATCGTACCGGTGCCGAGAGCTACGTCTCGACGTTGATCGGTGCCGACGATCATAACGGTGTCGAGATGTAGAGCGGTGCCGCGATGATCTTGGCCGCGAGTACGACCGGTGCCGAGGTGATATCCGGCGCCGGGACTGCGAGCGGCGAGGGGACCTGCTTCGGGACCTAGACCGGTGCCGCGGTTCCAGCCCTTGTGATGGAGGGCGCATCAAGGCAGGTTTTCCCCTAGATTGGACCGGGCGAGTCAATGGTGCCGACGGTGCCGGTGGTTGTGGCGGTGCCGGCTCCGTGAGGGCGATCAGGTCTCTCGCCGTCGCGAAAGTCTCCGGTGTCGACGGGAGGCACTGTATCACCGCCGGTCTCGGTGGTGACTCTGTCTGCACCGGACTCAACGGCCTTGGAGCCGGAGTCGACGGTGCTGGAGGCACCTGTTTTCGGTGCTCTACAGGTGGACGCGGCTCTACCCCCGGCACCGGGGATGATGAACGGCGCCGAGGCACTTGTTGTAAGTGCGGTGCCGATGAGGTCCGGTGCCGTGGAGGCTTGTCTGCCGTGGTCGGCATGGTCGGTGCCGCTGGGGCACTACGCACCGAGGTGCTAGGTGCCGGGGCCTGGCGCGCCGATGGAGCGTCCGGGCTAAGTGCTGCCTCCATAAGGAGTTGCCGGAGTCGAAAGTCCCGCTCCTTCTTGGTCCTCGGTTTGAAGGCCTTACAGATCTTGCACTTATCTGTTTGATGGAACTCTCCCAGGCACTTCAGACACGAGTCGTGCGGGTCGCTCGTTGGCATAGGCTTAGCGCAGGAGGCGCACTGTTTGAAGCCGGGAGCCTTGGGCATGAGCCCGACCACGCGGCCGGGGAAAAAGGGGGGAGATAACCCCCTTAATCCCCCCCTTTTTTAACTATATAACAACTATAAACAAGTGAATAACCAACTATATAACTATAAACAACTAGAACTACAACTATAACTGTGAATAACTGGATAAGCTAGGGAGAGTGGAGAACAGCTACGCCGCGCTCCACAGTTCCAACGACCGTCAGGGGCGGTAAGAAGGAACTGAGGGGGCGCCGGGTCGGCTGGGGTATATATTCAGCGCCATGAAGGCGCCACTCTAGGGGGCTCCACAGCCGACCCGCCGGTGTTGCTAGGGTAGAAAATCTTCCGACGATCGTGCACGCGGCGCGCGCACACCTAATGAAATGGATATGAGCAAGCACTCGAAGAAGAACCTGATGTTCTGTGCCTTGTATAACACCCATGGGTCCCAGTATGTCCACTTGGGTGGGAGTCCCATGGGGGGGGTCGCACCCATTGTGGAACTTGCCATCCTCTCATATCGATGGGTGTTTGGTGCCGTGAAGGTCCAGGTTTGGGTGAGGAATGGTGTGGGGTGTACATTCCTGTCTCCACTTCCGTCTTCTCATTGCTGGAGAGAGAAGGGGCTGAACCAGTGGGGGTAGCTGTCAGGCTTGGTCCCGGTCTGGCTGGGGTGCCATCGGTGCCGAAAAGCAGAGTCCCTGGAGTGGAAGAAATGAGGAGGTCCACCTGACTGACTAATTGTTGAGGCACTAGAAGACTCGGCACCGAAGGCAGAGGCAAGCTCTGGCTGGGAATCAGCGGTAGTATGGCTTGCTGAATTGTATTGGTGCAGCAGGTGGCACCATTGTGCTGCTTGGTGCCTAGTGTTTCTTAGGTTCCACCGGTGCCGAGCGAGAAGGCTTAGTTTTGTTGTGTGTGCCTTCATGAGAGCTAGACCAGAGGTTCTCAAACTGTGGTCCGTGGACCACCAGTGGTCCAAGAGCTCCATTCAGGTGGTCCACGGATAGTTTCCCTCTAAGGTGCGCACCTGGGTGGCCACGCACCTAATTAGTGGAGTTGCACAGGCGTGCTCCACTAATTAGGTGCTTGGACCCTGGAGAAGATATGGCCTTGGGGGAATAGAGGGTAAGTGGGAGACAGCAGTGGGGTGAGAAGAGGGGGTGGGGGAATTTTGGATGTGCAGTGCTGCGGCGGCAAGAGAAAGAGGTGACTTTCCCCAGCTCCAGGGCTGCAGATGCTGGGGAGAGACGGTCCTCCTTCCCAGCCTTGGCTCTGTGGCTGCTGTCGCGGGGTAGAGACCCCCCTCCCAGACCCAGCTCTGGAGTCCCCACTTCTTCCCAGCCCCGGGGCTGCTGCAGTGGGGGAGACCCCCCCCTCCTACCCAGCCCCAGCTCAGGGGCTGCTTTGGCAGGGGAGAGAGGGCACATCCATCGCATTAGAAAGGTAAGATTACTGATATTAAAATATGAGTTGTGCTTTTATTTGTAGAACAAAAAAACATTAATTTTTTTATATATAGTGGTTTTATCCAAAGCACTTTACAATAGTTAACTAATGGTACAAACAACATTTGGAAAGATCATTGTCGAGACCCTCAGCAATTTTCAAGTGGTCCGCGAAAAAAAAGTTTGAGAACCACTGAGCTAGACCACATGGAGTCTTTAGCTCCTTGGGACGTCTCGGTAACAGCGGTGCCCAGCGCTCTCAGTGCCGTCGGTACCTGGGCAGTTTCTGTGGTTGGAGACTGCTTTTTTTGAGGCAAATCTCACTGTGGTGAAGATTGAGACCGCTTTCTCGTGGCTTTTTTAGGAACGGGGTCCTTAGTAGCTGTTTTTTAGGAGGATCACCTGTCTGACTCAGGGTCAGAGGCTAGTCTGAGGGATTTCTCCATCACAAGTTTAAATTGGAGATCCCTAGCCTGCCTTGTCCTCGCTGTGAGCTTTTTGCAGTGGAGACACTTTTGAGTTATGTGTGTCTCCCCCAGGCAACGCACGCACTATGCGTGGCCGTCTGAGACAGGTACGGAAAGTCTGCAAATCAGACAGCGTTTAAAACCTGGAAAGCTAGGCATGTCTGAGAGGCTATGCTGGAGAAAGAACGGGGATAGTCCCATTCTAAGGCCTCTTTTAGTAGGCGACTGCCCACCTCAGGCGGGGGAGAAAGGGTGGGAGCAGGGTAAAAGGGAAAGAAAATCTCTCTTTTTTTTTTAAAGAGGGGTAAAAACACACATTTTAGGGAGGTTTCAGAGTAGCAGCCGTGTTAGTCTGTATCCGCAAAAAGAACATCGAAGAAGTGGGCTGTAGTCCACGAAAGCTTATGCTCTAATAAATTTGTTAGTCTCTAAGGTGCCACAAGTACTCCTGTTCTTTTTACATTTTAGGGAGAAATTAATAAGAAAGGGCAATATTTGGGAAAAGACACTATACTAATAGAAACAGCTAAAACTGTTGGAAGTGCTGCTGTTGTTCCGACCAAAGCCAAGGGTGGTAGAAAAGGAACTGGGGGACGGTTGGCTGTGCACGCAGGGTAGCCGCTTGGAGTGCGCAAGACAGCTGCCGTACATGCACGACCAACTGGGGCACTGCTACTATAAATCTCTGATTAGAAGCGCAGGGCACCAAGACACCTAAAGTGGAGCACCCACAGGGACACACCTTGAAGAAGAATCTTATGTCCAATGTGGTGTGAGCAGGGAAACTTCTTTAAAATAGCCCCATAGTCAGGGTGTTCTTTGGCCTAAAATACTGAGATCTTCCAGCCAAATGAGACTCTCACAAAGCAAGCAGCTGCTAGGGATGCCCTGAGGGAGGTGGAGGAGACCTCAAAGTCTTTTTTGAGAGTGGCCTCCATTTTTATTTCTGTAGGGCCCTTAGGACAGAACTCCTTTTCTGAGGGGACAACCATATTGTTAAGCCAGGAATGTTACGGTAGCATCAACTTTTGGTATTTCAGTAATTGGGACTTTTGGTTCCTGGATCCTATAGAACCTAAGATCATTTACGTTGATGTGCTTAGACTTGTCTGGCTTATCCCGTTCATCCTTAATTACCTCCATGAAAGAGGCGTGTAGGAAACTGTGACCTGAGGGAGGATATTGAGGGGAGAAAGTTGCTCAGAGGCTGACTCTCAGGATTTGTTTAAAGGTTGAATCTGAAAATCTGCCCATGGCCTCAAATTTCTCAGGAAGGGAAAAAACAAAACAAAAACAACAAAAAACCTTTGCTGAATCTTTCCCCAGTCCTCTCCTCTCTATCTCAAGAGACCCCTGGGAACTTACTCCCTGAGTCAGCTGACTGGGATCCTTCTCATCCTTAGAGCCTCTCCCTGCTCTGACCATGAACTCCTAGTCCATTTCCCCCACATTGAAGTCATGGTTGCTTCAGTGGATAGGGGATCTCTCATGCATGGCCAACTCATAGCCCTCAGACCTAACAGAATTAGGGACAGAAGGCTGGCTACAGGCTGGGCACAACTCACCATTTACTGCACTTGTGAGATAGTCTCACAGCCAGAGCACCATTTGCATTTCTTTCAGTGCTTTTTAGGCTGCTCTGCCATACGTGGAAGGTGCAGAGGAGTCAGCATGGGGACAGTACAGTTGAGGCTCTGGATGGTTCCAACACCTGGTTAAAAAAAAACTGCCCTGAGGGGGGCAGGGAGAGGGACTGGGAGGAACTCACTGTTCACTCCACCCCAAATTTTTGACAAAAAAGCCCACTTTAGGCCAGTATGAAGGTAGGAACTGTAAAAACTGCTGTCCACATGCTGGCACAGAGGCAGACAACCTGGACGCAAACAGGATCTGAGGGGGTGTGGCTAGACAATGCTGCTTTGAAACCTTGATCCACTTCAGTGAGCTGCAGAGAGAGGAGAGCAGTCCAGATGTAAAGAACTGTGGGAGATGCTAGGCCGCAGAATGGCTCCATCTTTCCATCTGTGGGTTCCTTAGGTTAGAACCCCCGCCCTCTGAGGAAGTAACATATCCCTGACGTACCACACTACTGCAGTGTCAACTTTCGGTATCTGAACAACAGAGCCCTTGGATTTTTAAATGTTACAGGTCTGTCGCATCTTACATGCATTTAACATGCACGAATTCAGCTTTACGCGATCGGCAGAAAAAAAGAGAAAAATAACAATTTAAATACTGTTCCTGTAGTGCGGGCGATTCCGCCCACCATTACACTCAATGTAATTTTGACTATACGCGGTTTTCGCTTTACACACTGACCGCGGAACGTAACCCCAGCGTAAGATGAGACAGACCTGTATTAAGCCTTGCCCTTACCTGGCTCTCTCCATTCATCCCTCATCACGGTGACGTTGTGCAGTCTATATGGTTTTATAAAAATATAAGTGAGTATAATGTAAGTGGGATATGCTTCATGCAAAAGGTCGCTGGTAAGGTATCATTACAAAGCTTATAATCTACTAGGTGTGATCATCCTATTTGTATAGATGTACCACTCTTGTAGCTAATACTAGAAATATAAAACTCTGAGGTCTTATTGTAATTATGCAAAGTGTGGGCCATTAATGGTGGTTTGGAATCTTGATGACTCCCATTAACCAGGACCATTGTCTGCAGATGGCTGTGTTTTACCTGTGAGTCTTCCTGTATGTGTGTGTGCTGACAAGTGGGTAATGAAGCATTGCAGTGACATGTGATCATGTCACCTGAACTGGAATCCATCTTTAACCTTGTGCTTTTCCAGTGAGGAGGGGTGGAAACCCAGAGGGACAAAGGGTTCCTGCCTTATGCAAACGAGCTATAAAGAGGTGGAACAGAACAAAGAGGGGGAGAGAGCCATCATGAAGAATCCTCTAGCTACCACCTGAGCTGGAACAAGAGCTGTACCAGGGAAAGAATTGTGCCCAGGCCTGGAAGGTGTCCACTGTGAGGAAAAAAACTTACTGAAGCATCTCTGAGGGTAAGATTATCTGTATTTAGTTTAATTAGACACAGATTTGCGCATTTTATTTTATTTTGCTTGGTGACTTACTCTGTTCTGTCTGTTACTACTTGGAATCACTTAAATCCTACTTTCTGTATTTAATAAAATCACTTTTTACTTATTAACTCAGAGTATGTATTAATACCTGGGGGAACAAACAACTGTCCATCTCTCTCTATCAGTGTTTTAGAAGGCAAACAATTTATGAGTTTACCCTGCATAAGTTTTATACAGGGTAAAACAGATTTATTTGGGTTTAGAGTAGCAGCCGTGTTAGTCTGTATCCACAAAAAGAAGAACAGGAGTACTTGTGGCACCTTAGAGACTAACAAATTTATTAGAGCATAAGCTATCATGGACTACAGCCCACGAATGCATCCGAAGAAGTGGGCTGTAGTCCACGAAAGCTTATGCTCTAATAAATTTGTTAGTCTCTAAGGTGCCACAAGTACTCCTGTTCTT
>NC_048298.1:95742419-95816152 GCF_013100865.1 Trachemys scripta elegans
AGTCTTGGCACATTAGGTGGCAGCTCCCAAGGAGGGTTCTGTGATCCAATCTGTCACAATCACTGCCTCGAAGAAGGAATGGATGGGGAATTGTAACCTCAAGAGAGGATTCTGAAGGGAAAAATTTACTTTGAGGCTTACTCACGGGAGTCTGCTCAGGTATCGGCACCAGACTGCTCACCTTTCTGAGTGGAGGAGTCAGAGAACTCAAATCTCCTGGATTTGTGTTTTTTCTTCCGCTTTTTAGATTTTTAAAAAACTCTTAGCACATCTTGGGTGTGTAGCAGCTCTACTATGGCTTTGGTGAGGCCTTTTGCAGCTTGCCTTACCTTCAAGAGATCAGTCTCAGAACTCTCCCACACTGGGTCCCATTCCCCTGGGAGGGAGAAACTTATTGGAGTTCTCCGGGTCAGCTTGGGAGGCTGACTAGAACCTCTGCTGCTTTCACTCAGGGCGCTCAGGACAAACTTTAAGACTCAGAGCGGAGGGAGTCTTGTGGCCCCATAGGCCCCTATGTTCTGAAAGGGTCCCCTAGAACTTATCTCACGTCAAGTGGCCAGGGTCCTTTTTGCTTTTGGAGCATCTCCTTGCTTTGAGTTCCTGGTCCAATTTCCCCCCACTGGGAGTCGTGGCTTAGTAGGTAGGCAGGGGGACCCCACCTGTCTGACTCCTAGTCCCAGGACCTACGGGAGTTAGGGATAGAAGGCTGTGTGCAGGCTGGGCACCTACCAACCCTGGGAAGGCTGACTTACATATAGAGCATAGCCTGGATTTAACCCAGTGCTTTCTTAGCTACTCTGCCATGCCTGTAAGGGTGCAGTGCAGGCTCAGGAAGAGTTAAATGACCTAAGGAGGAGGAAAGCTGAGGAAGGAAAACACTGCTCCCCACTGCCCATGGACAAAAATGTTAAAACTGAAGGAGTAAGGAAGGGCAGGAGCAACAGAAACCATCACTGTCTGCTGGTGCTGTGGAGGCAGAGAAACTGGCAGCAACCAGGAGAAAAGGGGGAAGGGCCACACCACGCGGCACCAAAATGCTGATCCGCCTCCATGAGCTGCAGAGATAGGAGAACAGCCCAGGTGTCCAGAATTATGGGAGACAGCGGCACTGGGCTGCAGAATGCTTGGATGGTAGCATTTGTTCTCAACTGGGACTGGTACATAACTTCCAATAAGACTTTGTTTCAACATAAGGTATTTTCAAAAACATTTCACACTTTTATTCTTTGCTCTTCAAGTTTTTAGAACCCTAAAATGAGCAAAATGGGCATAAGGTTCCTTTGTGTATTTTGGTGGTTTTGTGCATTACTAGGAAACCGCTATATTCTGCTTGAAACTAATTTAGGAAAAACGCCTCACATCTGGTTCTCTGTTTTAGTGCTCAGTAATTTGCTTGAAGAACACTCAAACACTCTGCACTTCAAACAATAGTGGATTCCACAAAGAACATAATGTGAAAAATAAGTGGTATTTATTTAGTAGTACTTTTGATTAAATTTTCTCTCTGCCCAAAACACGTTGCTTATATTAATGTAATTGTATAGAAGAGGGTCTAAAACGATATCACACTATAGGGGCACTGCACCATCTTGTGAAGTATGGCACTTGGTCCTAGACAAGTTGCCAACATAACATGCTATATGGGTTTGGTTTGAATTTGTAACTTCAAGTCAACACATAATGCTAGAGAGAAAATGCCTATGACTAAATGTCATCTGAAATGAGAATTTATTAGTGTATCCACCAAAACAGCTAACTGGCCTTGCTGTATATAAAATGTAACAATTCAGGTTGTTCCTTCTAGGATCCTTATGTTGTTGGAAGATTTCTAATCTTTGCAATTCCCCCAGAAAAGTTCAGATTGAGGCAAACTATTGAGTGGATTTGCAGAAACCACCACTGCTGCAGATGAGCAAACTAATTGCAGTAAGGAAAAGGTGGCCCACTAATCTGCTGAGTTACTCTTGTAGTTGTAGCACAGAACAAGGCATTTAAGCCTATATAAAGCATCCAGTGAATGAGGTAGGAGTCCTGTGGAAAAAATAGTATGCAATGTGCACAAGGGGTCTGAATTAAGATTGCCCAGGCAACTTAATTCTAGAATTTCCTAACTTTTGAGTCCTAGACTTTGCAACCTTGCGTTCTTGTCACATGG
This sequence comes from Trachemys scripta elegans, assembly GCF_013100865.1. NCBI lineage: Eukaryota > Metazoa > Chordata > Testudines > Emydidae > Trachemys > Trachemys scripta. The sequence continues at coordinate 95,744,575 of NC_048298.1, forward strand.
GTTTTTCATGATTAGATTTTAAATATCTATTTCAACAGATGAGCAAATTGTATACAGACAATTTTTAGCTCTGCTACTATGAAAAGTTATGGAAATAATTAAAGAGGAAGCCGTGCAGTCAACCATTCTAAATCTGAAGCTCATCTCTTTCCCTCCCCCCCAAAGAAGTTTTTCTAGGTAATAATCACCAGAGCAACAACGATTAGTGTACATGCACACAAACACACACACACACACACACACACAAAAAATCAATACATCTGTATATACATTTTTATTAAACAAGGTAATTTTAGCTTAACTGAACAAGGCAATGGGAAATACAAGGACTGGACGTATACATGACAACTTTACAACTTATTGACAGAAATAAATGGCTTGTGACTTAAATACAGCTGCATTTAATAGAGGTTACAAGTCTACTGTATTTTAATTAAACAAAATCCTAAGCTCTTACATTATGAAAATATGCAGAAGTTGGATCATAGAGGTTAAAATCCTGTCCACTCTAAAAATATTAAGTCTAAAAACCTCCATACCTTCCAATTTCTGCCCACAAAGTTTCTATTTTACAGAACCACCATTACTTTACTGTCTTTACTGTTACCATACATGAAATATCAAAAATATATTGATGAGTCTATCACTAATCATGAATGTTTGTATTTACATTCAAGTTAACAAATTCCTCACCAAATACTTTATATACAAATCTCAATTTGCCCTTTATGAAAGTCATTAAAAAGTTAAAAACCATAAAAATGCCAATTAGAAATAAAGCATTCCATTGAAACAAATTTATGAAAAATGTGTTACTTTAATACAAGTATTATCACAATACTTTAGCTCCAATACAGCGCAACAAAATTTTGCCTTCAACACATTCTGTGCGGCATCTTCCCTTCCAACAATGCTGTAGGAAAAAAGAAATCAAGTAATCAATTGAGGAATAATATTTTTGCAGATCCCAGTACATCATCATATAAAATGTATGTTTTGATGATGATCTGTACAGTAAACTGACCAATAAACATAGCCCTCTTACTAGATTACTGTGATGTGTACATTACATTTAACTACAATTTTACAATGACAGCATTTCAGTAGAGTCCAGGAAGAGCATATAATACATCTTAAACAAAATGAAAACTGACATTTTAGACAAGTGGGGTCTCCCAAAAGTGTAACTGTGCTCACAAGAAAAATTCACCACAAAAGACTGAAAGATGGGGAATTTCTTCAGGAGTTGTGGAAGAAATCCAAATCCAAACACACACACATCCTGATGTGTAGTCCATTAATTTTGACAGGGGAAAAAGGTTTTCTTTCTTTCTTTACACACATGTTCATCCAAACTAGACTACAATGTTCACAGAAAAAATAAAATGAAATTTTGAAAGTTTCTGGTCACCGAGTGGCTGAGAGTCCAATCGGCAGTTACAGAAAAACATGATGTAGAAAAGAGGCATGCAGACCTCCTTCCATCAGTGTTTCATACCATATATAGTGTCTTGTCCATTGGGCCAACATTGGGACATATAATGACTAGCTAGTCTACTGCTTTCAATAAGTTCTCATTTAGGTCCATGTGACTTCATGTATCTCCTCCAAATACCTGTACAACCGGAGTCACATTCCTAAAAGAGAATTTCTTTTTCTTTGTAATACACTTGTGATCTACATTATAGACCAAGCAATAATAGGTAGAATCAAGTGGAGCTCAGCAGCCATTTACTGATTTGAGATTATAAAACAATAGAGATTATACTTTCAAACCAGTAATGCCTAACCTAGGAGTTTAGAGACGCTCATCAAGCCCTAGAGTAGGAGGGTCCAAAGTTGTTCTTCAGAGTTTACATAGTTTCATGAAGAGTGAACTTAGATAGAAGAGAGGGTTACTCACCTTGTGCAAAAACAACGAGGATTCCTTGTGGCACCTTAGACACTAACAAATTTATTTGGGCATAAGCTTTGGTGGGCTAAAACCAACTTCATCAGATGCATCAGAAAGCTTATGCCCAAATAAATTTGTTAGTCTCTAAGGCAGAGGTGGGCAAACTATGGCCCGCGGGCCAGCTGTCCTGTCCAGCCCTTGAGCTCCTGGCCGGGGAGGCTAGCCCCGAGCCCCTCCCCCCACCACAGCCTCAGCTCGCCATGCCGCCAGTGCTCTGGGCCGTGGGGCTGTGAGGTCCTGCTGGGCAGCGCAGCTGCGTGAGCTGTCAGGTGTAGTGTATTAAATTGCTCCCCATAGAAATGTGCTACTTACGGCGCACCAAGTAGTACACAGTTAGTAGCACATTCCTATGGGGAACAATTTAATACACTACACCCGGGTAGGGAAGGCTGTAGCTCCCCAAACAGCCTGGCCTCCACGCCCCCATCATCCCCCTCCCACTTCCCACCCCCGACTGCCCCCTTCAGAACTCCCGACCCATCCAATGCCCCCTACTCCTTGTCCCCTGACTGCCCCCTCCTGGGACCTCACCCCCTGCTCCCTGACCCGACTGCCCTGACCCCTATCCACATCCCTGCCCCCTGACAGGCCCCCCAGGACTCCCATGCCTATTCAACTCCCCCTGTTCCCCGTCCCCTGACCCCCCCCAGAACCTCGGCCCCATCCAACCGCCCCTGTTCCCTGTCCCCTGACGGCTCCCCGGGACCTCCTGCCCCTTTTCCAACTCCTTCCCCCCATTACCATACTGCTCAGAGCACCAGGACTGGCAGCCATAAGTAGCACATTCCTACAGGGAGCAATTTAATACACTACACCGGCCCTCCATACAGTTTTGAAACCCCAATGTGGCCCTCAGGCCAAAAAGTTTGCCCACCTCTGCTCTAAGGTGCCACAAGGACTCCTCGTTGTTTTCGCTGATACAGACTAACACGGCTACCACTCTGAAACCTGTCACCTTGTGCAGTAACTGAGGTTCTTTGTGATGTGTCCCCCCATGGGTGCTACACTGTAGGTGTGGCAGCACCTTTGCGTCTGGAGTCAGAGATTTTCCAATAGCAGTGCCCGTTGGACCTCACATGCGTACCTCTCCTCCCCCGCACTGTGCACAGGTAGTATAAATAATGCTGTGTGGGCCGACCGCCCTCAGTTCCTTCTCTGCTGCAGAGCCCAAACGCTACGCTCCGAAGCAGAGGGGAGGAGGGCTGTAATGGAGCACCTATGGGGACACACATCTCAAAGAACCTCAGCTACTGCACAAGGTGAGTAATCCTCTCTTCTTCTTCGAGTGATGTCCCCATCACTGTAAGTAACTATAAAGCAGTGTCCCTAGCTGGAAGGTTGGAGCTTCGGAGTGGCTGGTATCACGGAGGACAGGACTGTATGTCCAAGAATGGTGTCCATCGAGGAATCCTGCAAGATGGCGTAATGTTGGGCAAATGTATCAGAGGATGCCCATGCGGCAACCCTGCATATATCTATTATGGTAACATTATTGAGGAATGCAATAGAGGTTGAGAGCGCTCGTGTGGCGTGTATCCTGATAGAGCCAGGTGGTTGCTTATTGTCAAGTTCATAAGACAGGCATATGCACTGTGAAATTCATTTACAGAGGCGTTGTTTAGCTATAGCGGAGCCTTTAGCATCTTCAGCAATGGATATGAAAAGGCAGGCGAGTTACTGAACAGTTTGGTTCTATCCAAACAGAATGACAATGTGCATCTGATGTGTGGAGAGCTGCTTCTTGGTAACTGTGTGGTTTGAGAAAGAAGGAGTAATATAGGCTTGTTTAGCTAGAAGGACGTTATAACTTCAGCAGGAATTTTGGGAGGGGATGGAGGGTCACTCTGTCCCTATAACACGTTATATATGATGGGTATGCCATAAGAGCTTATATTTCTCTCACACGTGGTGCCAATGAGGAAGGCCATTTTCATTGCTAGATGAAGGAGTGAGCAGGTTGCCATTGGCTCAAATGGAAGTCTAGTCAGAGAGCATAGGACTAGGCTGGGGCCCCAGGGTGGGATGAGGGGGACATATATCAGGGTAAAGGTTTCAAACACCCTTAAGAAAACGTATGACAAGGGTGTGTGCAAACACTGAATATCCCTTGACAGGGCAGTGGAATGTGGTAACTGCAGCCAGGTGCTGTTTGAGTTGAAGGAGGTAGTCCAGTATGAGAGGGAATAGCGTGCAACCCCCCTTAAATATATATAAAAAAAGTGGTTTTGATTTATAACACCAGTATAAATGCTGGAGGCAAAGCGGGGTTTGGGGTGGAGGCTGACAGCTCACAATCCCCCATGTAATAACCTCGCAACCCCCTGAGGGGTCCTGACCCCAAGTTTGAGAACCCCTGCCCTAGTGAATAGCATCCCAGGCCTGCTCTGGAACAAAACTGAGGTCAACGGGTGTTCTCCAGAGTGGTGAAAAGGTCTATGGTGGGGTGACCCCCATCAGTGGAAGATGGGTCGGAGTGCTCTCATGTCGAACTGCCATTCGTGCTTGTGAGAGAAGGTTCTGCTCAGTGTATCCGCTCTCGTGTTCTGAAGTCCAGGGAGATACGCAGCAGAGATGGAGATGTTGTCGTGGATACACCCATTCCATAGCTTGATCACTTCTGAGCGTAGGGAATGGGACCTGGCACCTCCTTGCCTGTTGATGTAATACATGCAAGCGAGGTTGTCCGTCATTACTTGAACATCCTGGTTTCTGAGGAGTGGTAGGAAACATTGGCAGGCATTGTGGACTGCCCTCAGTTCCAGGAGGTTGATGTGTAAGGTGGACTCAGTGGGCATCCATCTGCCCTGTATAGTGTGCTTGCATAGATGCGTTCCCCAGCTGAGGAGGGAGGCATTGGTGGTAAGTATCACCGTAGGTGGAGGTTGAAGAAAAGGGACCCGGCACAGACATTGTCGGGACATGTCCACCACAGTAGTGACTCCTTGACCCGGGTTGGCATGGACAGGAGTTTTTGCATGCTGTGTTTGTGAGAAAGATATACTGTATGGAGCCAGCCCTGAAGACACTGCATGTGCAGCCTCGCATGTTTGACCACAAATGTAGCTGCAGCCATATGTTGGAGGCATGTACGTGCTGGGATTTGGGGGCATACTGGGTAATTGAGACTAGTTGTGTTATCACTGGGAACCTGTGAGGTAGTAAACACACTCTTGCCTGGTTGGCATCGAGTAGAGCGTCAATGAATTCCAGTGTTTGCACTGGGGTTAGTGTGGACTTTTCAAAATTGATAAGGAGGCCCAGTTTTGTAAAGAGGGTCATTGTAGTGTGGACTGCTCGGAGCGCTTCTGTCTTGGATGGCGCTTTGAGAAGGTAGTCATGTAGATATGGGAAAATGGTAATACCTTGTTTGTGGAAGAAGGCCACGACCACTGCAAGTACTTTGGGAAAAAGTGACAGAGCTGTGGATAGTCCAAAGGGTAGTATCCTGTGCCGGTAGTGACTGTGGCCTACAACGAATCGTAGGAAACGTCTGTGAGCAGGATGTACTGCAATATGAAAGTATACGTCCTATATGTTGAGGGCCGAGAACCAATCCCCCTGTTCCAGTGCTGGGATGATGGTGGATAGGGTGACCATTTTCAAACCTTTCAGTTTGACAAACTTTGCTGAGACTGCGAAGGACTAGGATGGGGCACCAACGACCACACTTCTTTTGTACCAGGAAGTAGTGAGACTAAAAACCGCGTCCTTTGTGTTGTGGAGGGACTTGTTCTATGGCTCCCAGTTGAAGTCATCATCTCACCTTCCCCTCCAGGATGGGCTCCCCTAAAAGGGGTCCCTGAAAAGGGATGTGGAGGGGGGGGTTAGAGGGATGGTACAACTAGGAAGGGAATGGAGTAATCTTCCTTTACTATTTCCAGGACCCATCTGTCCAGATAACGAGCATCCAAGATGGTAAAAGTGGAGCTAAGCGGTTGCCAAACTGTCGGTATGTAGATGGCATTACAGATGGTAGGGGCAACTGGAGCAGGCAGGAGGTTTTCTGGACCTTGATCACACCTTCAAATTTGCTGCTTATTAGAGCGTTTGGGCCAGTGTCCCTCGGGCAAGCAACGGTCTGCGTCTGTCAGGAAGTCGGTGACGACGGTGTTGGTTGTCAAACTGCTGCTGTTGGGTAGTATGGCTAAGGGCGAGATGGTGGAGAGAGCTGATATTTTCCCAATCTTCGTTTTGGCTGCCGTGTGTATATACCAAGGGATTTTAGAGTGACTCGGGAGTCTTTCAGTGAACGTAAGGAGTTGTCTGTGCACTCAGAAAAGAGTTTTTGTCCCTTGACTGGGAGATCCTCGACCGTATTTTGCATCTCCTTAGGGAATTCTAAAAGGTTCAACCATGATACACGTTGCATTACTACTGCTGTAGTAATGGACTGGGCAACTGTGTCATTTGAGTCTAGGAAGGGCCTGCAGGGCCATGCAGGCTATTAAGTGACCTTCCGAAATGAAGAGCAGCAGATGAATAGGATTTTATACCCAGGAGATCTAAACATTTCCAGTTCAGTCAGGATGATTGGATTGGGATTGGCAGCCCTTCTCTTGCACCGCATTTGCTACGAGAGAATTCGGGGCAGGATGTGAAAATAAAAACTCCACATTTTTTGCAGGGACATAGTATTTCCTATCTATCCGTTTGCATGTAGGAGGGATAGAGGCTGGAATCTGCCAAAGAAGGTTTGCAGATTCAAGTAGTGAACCATTAATAGGTAGGGCAATTTTTGTTGTTGAGAAGGTATGGAGAATGTCAATCAGTTTATGTTGTTCCTTGACCGCCTCAAGTGGGATCTTTGTTTCATAGAGTGGCTGACTCCCTAACTTCTGAAAGTGACGAAAATCATCAGCCACTGTGGGAGGTGGTGGTGGCATGGCAGCTCCATCAGGTGAAGTTGAAGAAAACGGGAGGACCAGAGGTACCTCCCCATCCTGCTCTACTTCCAGTTCCTCCTCCTGGTATTTGCGGGGGCTGTGGTTCTGGAAGTCGATAGATTGTTGAGGAGGGGTGGATGGAGGTTGGCATGTTTGCAGTGGTGGGGGATTACTGAATTGTGCCCAGGGGTCCCAATATGGTCAATTAGGGGGAAAGGGAATATATGGTTGCATCCATGAGGGCCCCTGAAAAGGCTGGGTGCCCGGAACTGCAGCAGGGTAAGGCTGGTACGTTGATGTCAATTGCCCTGATGTCGATGGGGGCAAGAGAGTCTTTTCATCCTCCTCAACATCACTAAGGAAAGGAGGTCCTGTCCCTGTGGGAGAGTGCGAAGAGTGTGTTGATTGAGAAGTGGTGAGACTTAGGACACTTCCTGTCTGAGAAGTTGAGAATCTGGAATGTCAGATATAGTGAGGTCTGACAGCTGTGTGAATTCCTGTGGGTGATCTCTCCACAGTGCCTGTGTTGAGCATGGTGCTGAGGTGTGATATGGAAAAGAGTCAGTGGATTGTGCCAGAGAGCTTTTCAGAGCTGTAGCTTTAGTAGTAGTTTGCAACCCTTACGGAGTCTCTCAGAACCAAAAGCTTCAGCGCTGTGCGCAGCGTCCAGCCCGAGGGCTTCACTGGAGCCAGCTGTTTTGCCTGTGGCGGTGCCGACAGTGTCCTCGGCATCAGAAATGGACCTGGAGCCGCCAAGGAGGTAAAGGGCTTGCTTCGGTCACCCACAACAGGCGGTGACGCCAATAGCAGCTGTTTTGTCCTGGTACGGTCCTTAGACTTCCTCTCAGGGGTTGAGATAGTCAGTCTAAGAGCAGCTTTGTGCCTCTTCTCAGAAGCCATTCGCACCACGGATCTAGCTGGGGATGGCATCCCTGCAGTTTGCGCCTCAGGAACTGAAGAAGGGACTGCTATCTTCTTAGTGTCAGCCAGGTTAGAGGATGATCTTCCCTTATTTGGGCAAGGAGAGTGAGGGTTGGCAGACGACCTTGCCGAGCATGAGGGTCTCTCCAGTGAGGAATAAGAACCGGGGTCCGATGCTGGTCGCACGGACTTTTCCATGAGGAATAGTTTGAGTTTAAGGTCCCTGTCTTTCCTTGCTCTTGGGCTTTAAGCCCAGACAGTAGGAACAGTTCTGGGAAACCTGTCCCTCTCCCAGGCAAGGGATACACTGTGCGTGGCTGTCCATTATAGAGAAGGCGATCCCAAATGACACACACCGCTTAAACCCAGAGGAACCAGGCATAAGGGTCAGGGAATAGCTTCGCTGACGGGAATTAAGGAAAACAAAAAACTTTTTTTTTTTTTTTTTTTTTTTTTAAAAGGATGAAAGAGCTAGCTAACTACAAGAGGGAAAAACAGGTAAGAGACTATCTAAATAATGAAGTGGGCTCTGCTAACTGTTCCATTCCAGAATGCAGGCGGTAGAGAGAACTGAGGGCAGTTGGACCGCACAGCTCTATTTATACTACCCGCACACAGCGCGCGGGGAGGGGAGGTGCACATGTGCGGTTCGACGGGCACTGCTATTGAAGATGTCTGACTCCAGACACAAAGGCGCTGTCGCGACTACAGTGGAGCACCCATGGGGACATCACTCGAAGAACCACCACCAGTGCAGCACATCCACATTGCTTGATATATGTAAGATAGCAGGGGGTGGAAGTGTAGTGCAGAGCAAATGGAGCAGGGTCTCTAGATTCCATTCCCAATGCTTCAAGAAGCTAGTAGGGTGATGGAGATAAAGAATCAGAGGACACTGACCTAATTTGAGACAGAGCCACAGAAATCACAGTACAGCGTCAATAACGTACTGCAATGTCTTTATGAAGATGATGTGTCAACATGCAGTAACACTGGGTGCAAGATGCATTAGATCTTACCATGAGAAAACTGACTAATAGTCCTGTCAAAGAATTAAACTTGCAGTTATGGCCCATTATGCTTAGCTAAATCCTCCCTATCACAGGAAGAACCCAAGGAATGGAAAGTGTAAAAAACATATGGCTATGACAGCATGAAAAAAACACACTACATGCTACTCTTTCACGTTAAGAGAAATTAACAGTGGTATGGATCACACAGAGGTCTTGGCCTTGAAACCATGCAGAGCCTGAGAATCTAAGAGGAGCCAAACTCTAAATGCACATCTTAGGACATCCATATGGAGTGCTTTTCTTTCTGAAGCCCTGTCCCACCACCACAAGGCAATTCACTGCCCAATCCCATACAAAGGGAAATTACTTACCTTGTTGTAACTGGAGTTCTTCAAGATGTGTGGTCCCTATCTATTCCACTGTGGGTACACATGCGTTCCATGCGCCTGAGACCAAAGAAGTTTTGCAAGTAGTGTCTATTGGTCCATGCCTGCACCCCTACTCTTCCAGTTTCTTCTCTACTGTGAATCTTGCCAAGCTCTGAAGAGGTGAAGGAGGTTGGGAAGTAGAAGACAGATAGGGACTACACATCTTGAGGAACTTCAGTTACAACAAGGTAAGCAATTTCCCTTTCTTCTTTGAGTGTGGTCCCTATGGATAACTGACAAGCAGTATTCAGAGAGGAGGTGGGTGCAAGAACAGAGGTGGTATAGCTACTTGTAGAACCACTGCCCCAAACGATGAGTCAACGGCAGAGTCTTGGACCCAGGAATCATGCCTCATGAATGTGTGGATAAAACTCCATATAGGTTGTCCTGCAAATGCTAAGCAGGGATGCTTCTTGAAGTGATGCTTCTGAGGCTGCTTGTTCTCTTGCATAATAAAACTTTACCCCATATGAGGGAAGAAGCTGTGCCATCTGATAACAGAACAGGATATACCCAGAGATCCACTGAGAAGATATAGCTTGACCTTAAACTCACTCTGGAATGGAAATGAACAGTCTAGATGGCTTTTCTGATTGGTTTTGTTCTCTGCAGATAAAATGACCATGCTCATAATTCGTCGAGAGAATTAAGTATCCTCTCCTCACTAAAGGCATAAGGCTTTGGAAAGGCACAGGTAAATGAATTGACTGGTTTATATGAAATGTTAGAACAATTTTATGAGTAAATTTTGGATGTAGTTGGATATAGAGACTCTGTCCTTGCAGGATATTGTGTATGGCCATTAGGACCACAAGTTCACCTACCTTTCTGGCCAAGGTGATAGCAATGAGGAAGGCAACATTTATCTACAGGTGAGACGTGAAACACATAGCTATTAGTTCAAAGAGTGGCTTAGTAAGACATGAAAGTACTAAATTAAGGTCCCAGTGAGGGGTTGGTTTCCTTACCGGCAGAAAGGTTCTGATCAGAACCTTCTGGAAACTGGCTGTTGGTGGGTGAGTAAAGATTGAATAAAGCCCCGATGGTGGGTGATGCACTGATTGTGCCAGGTGAACCTGTGACAAACTATGGGAAAGATCCATCGTCTTGAGAGTAAAAGAAGAATCTAAACTAGCAAGAAAAAATTATTACTTATCTGTATGGTAACAGTTGTTCTTCGAGACGTGTTGTGAACACATACATTCCTCTGTAGATGTTTGTGTACTCAGTGCAGCAGCACCACTACGCAGTGCATGCTTCCCTGATCTCCTCATGCCTTCAGGTGAGATTACACAAGCGGAGTATCTGCTGCCTTCTGCTCCGTTCCTTCACATTGCTGTATGTAATGTCCGAAGTAGTTTGGAAGGTTGGAGGATCATGAAATGTATGTGTGCACAACACATCTCGAAGAACAAGAGTTACTATACGGTAAATAACTTTTTCTCCTTCGAGTGCGCATATACATTCCACTGTAGGTGATTCATCAGCAGTTCCCTTACAGGTGGAGGGACTTTGGATCATCTGAAGAGAGATTGGCAAGTCTGTATTACTAAACTGGTATCATTACAGGAGACTTGAGTGATGGCATAATGAGTGGAAAAGGTATGCAGACACAACCATGTTGCTGTCTTGCATACAACAGCTATTGGAACATTGCTGAGAAAAGCTGATGAAGTGGACTGAGTGAAGTGAGCCCTGGTGGAGTGAGCTATTACTCTTGTGGAGGAGTGATTTTACCAAGATTGTAGCAGAGCTTAATGCAGTCAGAAATCCAGTGAGATTTGCCAAGACAACGCAGATTGACCCTTAATGTTCTCAGCAAAGGCTACAAAAAGACTGAGGGAAGTCCTGAAAGATCCAGTGTGGTCCAAGTAGGATGCCAGGCTCTACAAACATCCCACATATAACTTGTTTCCTTAGTTTTAGACAAATGAGGTTTTGGGAAAAACACACGCTGGAAGATTGATCGTTTGGTTTACATAAAAAGCTGACATTACCCTAAGCATAAACTTATGGCGTATCCTAAGGGAATATGGACCCTTGTCCATATGGAAAGCCATGAAAAGAGGGTCAGCCAGAATAGCCTGAAGTTCTGAAACTCTCCTGACAGAAGTGATTACCACCAAAAAGGTCGGCTTCATAGACAAAGATAATGAAGTTGTAAGCCATAGGCTCAAAAGGGGGTCTCATGTGTTTGGAGAGGACTAGTTTAAATCCCATACAGGTACAGGAGCAGACAGAGAAGAGAAATGTTAATCAGGCCTTTCAAAAAATAAATCAAGAAATGAGAGGATGAACTGAATGCTGATTCAGGTGGGCAGGATGACATTTGTAGGAGGCTTCGAAACCAGAATTGTCTGAGCCATTTGGGGGGTGACAAGGGTGACTCCAGGCCCTGTGCTGCTGAATCTTCCATAGAACCTGAGGTGGTAGTGGGATGGGACAGAAGACACATCTAAAGTGATCTGTCCAAGGCAACAGGAGAGCACTGCCTCTGGAGTGCTTTTCTTGAGCTTCTCTGAAGCAATACATGTTGCATTTCCTGTTTGCCTCCCAAGTGGGGGTTTCCCCCACTGAAAGAAAATGCTGTTCACCACCCACCTCATCATGGATGGCAAAATGCCTGCTGAGGCTGTCTGCCAATGAATTCTGGGTTCCTTGAAGGTACACTGCCAAGTAGGGTGGTGTGGTTCTTGATACACTAGTTCCATAAGATGACCACTTCTATATACGGTTCCTCTGGTCTGGTATATGATTCCCCTGACAATGGGAAGGTCTAAATCCAGCTCGATCAATGGTGCCATCAGTTCCATTGAAGAAAAGTCGTGGCTAGTAGGCAGGATGGGGAACAGATTTCGCCCATAGCCTGCATCTCCTCAGGGGGCGGGGGAAGGAATCAAAATCTATTTGGTGAGGGTTGGTTCAGACAACACAGGAGATTGTGGATATGGGAGAACAAAGATGTCTTCCAGAATGGTATACATTTCCAAATGGCATGTGGTTCTATCTGGCTGTACAGATGGAGCTGATGTAGGAAGGCTCTGAGTTGTCAGATGCATATGGCGTTGTGGTGGTATGGACGGTGGATGAGGTTCCTGATGAGTGCTCTTTATTGGTACCAGTGATTCATGGTCTCTTGACCTGGACAGGATCACCAGCAGAGGTAGTGCCAGTGCAGAGTCCCATAGTGGCATAAATTTGCTCCTATGCACCTTTTTATCATAGATCTGGGATTTAGGATGTCCTAAGTCGTTGGGAGCTGGGCACAAAGACCTGCCTGACTTGGACAGGGAGAGATCTGTCCTTTTTGGAGTGGACTTAGAGGGGAGATCTGCTTCTGTGCTTATGAGAGTATGCTCTGCTCCTGCAAGGAACCCCTGATGAAGGGTCCCATAGACATATTCTCGATCACTCCTCCATCAGGCTTCACACCAGGACGCAGACTCCTTGATGACTCTGGCTGATGTACAGGGGGTTTCCTCGACCTAGGTCTGACTGGGGCTTCGTAGCCTTTTCCATGAGGTGCTTTTTAAGCCAGAATTCTTGCACTTGTAGGATCTAGCTAGGAAAGGAGTGACAGGTACTGCATCTGGAAGAGACAGGCACTTCCCCAAAGCAGTACACGCAGCGCTGGTGGTTGTCTCTGACCAGAAAGGTGCAAGCACAGGAGATAAAGCTTTTAAAGCTAGATAATCTAGACATAATCTAATTCACATTCTGGGATGCACATGAGTCCCCAGGGAGGGGATTTTAACTATCCATTGCTATACTAATAGAACTATTAAAAACATTAACTATACTAAAGATAAAACTGGTAAACTTTTAAATATTTACAGGTTTTAAGGATCAGGCTGAAGAGAAACAAACAGCACTGCACTGACGACTCAGATTTAGGCCATGGCGTGGTAAGAAGAACTGAAGAGGCCATCAATTCTCCCCATCCCTTATATACTTGGTGCAGAGCATGAAGAGAGTAGAGGCACAGGCCCTGACCTATGGATACTGCTTTCAAAAATTCTCTAGTCTAAGGCGCATGCACACCCACAATGGAATACACATAGGGACCAGCACTCAAAGAAGAACTTGCTTTTCGGCCTTCTACTTCCACCACAATTGTGTGCATGAGAAAGCAGAGCACAGCTGCTGTTCCTTTTCAGCCACATTCAGTCAGTAGTTATGTATATTTGCTCCCCTTTATACCATGCAATGGCACACATGTTGTACATTAATGAGTGCAAACACTATATAGTAATTTAGCTCCCTAACAAGATGTTTTAGAGTTTCCTTTCTTACCAATCTAAGTAGTGCTCTGTCGCTGGACTTTCGGCCCAATGCTCTGAGTTTCCTTTTCTGGATTTGGGCGTTTCCCAGTGCTGATACCAGTGCTTCCTGTTCTTCCTGAAAAATGAAATCAACATCTAACTTGAGAAACTATTTTGCTTTTTATGTATCCAAATGACATCTTTTAAAACATAAGTCACCTTGTTGCAGTAAATGTGATTGCTGATGGTCTCCCTGGGCATAATGTACAATACTGTTGCCTTGAGAATAACCTGTTAAAATACAGTACACATTTACTTAAATCATTCCTGTGTTTTCCTTTTATTTATCACAGTTATAGGCTTGTATCCATTAAACTTTTGTATGAACCAGGGGAGCCAAACCTTGAACTCCCAAACACAGAGACATCTGGCCAGAAATCATTCTTGTTCGCAGAAAAAATTTTGTACTAAAAAGTTACACACACACACACACACACACACACACACACACACACACACACACACCCTCTTTTTTAACTGCTACAAACTTTAGTTTTGGCACTGCCCAATCATCCTTTTTACTATTCTCAAGATAACAGGAGTCAACAGCACAACTAAACTGGGATGAACCAGAATTTTCTATTTCATGTAAATTGCCCGACAGCCCTCAATACATCAAGAGAACAGGTACTGCAGAAGCAAGAGCAAGTTTTTCTACTCTGCCCAAACATTTGCTTCAGCCATGTTCTGGAGGCCTGTAAGGAGTGAGAGTGATGTCCCGTCTCCACATCTGTTCTGTCAACCCTCAACCCCTGCTGAGATTGCAATGTGAAGCCAACTCAGGTAATGATTTTGTGATGTGGATACCTATTTGACAACAACTGTATTTCTAACTCTTTAAAAAAATATTTCTTCTGCCTGTTCACCCATACAAATAGTGGGCTCTACACAAATTGCTGTCAAATGCACAAAGTAAACAAACAGAAATTTTACTTCCTTCAAGCTCTCAGCTGTAGTGATCTTGGGTGTTATTTGTAACAGGAGACAAAAAGAGATCTCTGATTTCTATGCTGGTATCCTACCAAAGACTACTGTAAAATATCCTTACCCCAACCCTGAAAACAAACAGAGCTACTATTGTTCACAACTTGATTCTGGAGACAGCTCTTTGTATTTGAGGCCACAAATTAATATCATGCTAAATGATATAATCATTACACATTTATGTTTCAACGAAGAAAAGTGAGCCAAGCTGAATTTTAGAATTCTGCTGTCACCAGGGAAAAAATATCAGAGATATTTATAGGATTTTAACCATTTCAAGAATCGTGAGAACGTCTCTGAACACATTTTATTTGCTAAATAATACCATGCTGCTGAATTCCACTTGATCCTGCATGTGAGTCTTCTAGGGAACATGTCTGAACGCCCACTGTATGACCATCATTGCTTCCCATTTGAGCTCCTGAAAAAAGGACATTTTAAAAAAAATACTTTCAGCATAGAATACAGCACAGATCGAACATTTAATAAATAATTAAGTGTAATGTTTGAAAGTCTATAATGTTTGAAATATGTACTTACTGTCTTGTACAAAATGGGAATGATTGAATATTGCATTCTAAAGCAATAAAGGGTTCTGTAAGGTCAAATTTTTGAAGATTTTTTTAACATAACCTTGAAAGTTATGGGGAAAATTTTATACGTCCAAGGTATTGCTCAAACAAATTCAGATCTCTGTGCATCAACCAGGTAGGTGAGACTCAAATTCCTGATATGAAAAGTACAAATGCAGTTTATGTACACAAGAATTTGATAATGCAAGATCGTCCCCTCATTTTGTATGCTGGACTGAAGGCCTTTTAAAAGTTTTGCCTTTGATGTTTAAGTTTCAAAGCATGTTTTTTATTATTCCCTATATTCTGTATATAAAATACTAGCATCTGTACATCACCTAAAAAATGTCTGTAGGCTAAAAATATTTTTCATTAAAACCCAATTGAAAGTTATACATTATGTATTGTAGGTATGTAGGGATATTTTACCACCATTATTTGTATTGTGGTGGTGCCTAGAGTATCTAGTCCCCAAAAGTACTAGGCATGGTACAAATATAGCAAAAATGGGCCTTGCCTCAAAGAATTTACAGTCTGATTTAATCTATTGTGTTACCACTATCACAAGGTATTAATGATTCCTAGGAGGGAAATATATGTACAAATGTTTTGGAGAATTGCTTGAAATGTATTAATACTTTTACAAGGGTTAGAACATTCCTCTCTAAAGGTTTAATTACTTATGTTGAATATACCAATTCTTCAGATGAGCAGCTTATCAGCATTTATATAACCATGCAAAAATTAACTATGGTGGAAGAGTGGATCTGAAAACATTCTTAAGAGCAGTTTTCACAAAACTGTTTTCGTGAGGGTAGCTGTTTCTACATAATAGCATGCTAGGGGGCTCACTTAAGGAATTTGTGCAACTTCTCAGTTCCAATACTTTTGTCAGAACAGGAGATTTTACTTACCACTTGCACTACTACAACCAGAGATGTTTTCTCCTGGTGAATATCCCATTAGGCCACCATTTCCATTTGGGTTAGAAGGCACTGTTGCAAGAAGACCTAATCAAGGAAACAAAATTAATTGCTAACAATATTGAGGCAAGCAAATATATTTTGATTTAGTATATATCTTCCCTTGTCTCCCAAGAGTATTTTCTTTAATAGTTTAACTTCATCAGTGGAGAGAATTATTTTTTTCTCTCTACTGTAAATTGGAATATCTGTCCAAGAAATTTTAGATTATAATTATTTTACGTATCAAAAAGTCAGTATTATTTTTGCAAGAAACTTTAATTGCGTATGTTAAATATGGTGCATTTTAGTGCAAGAGACATCACAAGTTACTTTATATCTATGCATACCCTGTATGTCTGGATTACAGCCATTATTTGGACAGGCAGGTGTCAACAAATGCACATGTTGCACAACAATGAGCGAAATGGACTTTTTTAAATAGATGGAAGAATGTAAACAAAGGGTTAAAATTAATTTCTCAAGATAAACCACCATGTTTGTGAATAGCAGATTGTACAGTTAAGGTTGCAAGACCTTTTCCACTGTAACTTTTTCATGCAGTAGTTCTATCTGGTAGTAAAATTAATCTATACAAGACTAATTTGATACCCTGGAGATGACATGACCTTAAAAGAAACTTCGGGACTAACTCTCTAGGCAGGTGCAGACGAGATACATTGCAAAGGGCTGGGAACAGGTGAGTGAGCAGTAAAAAATAAGTGTTACCAGTACACTGCTCTTATAATCCATTTTAGTCAGTTAACGAGGCTACCCCTGACACTGGGCTCATATCTGGCCACCATGGCTACAGAATGGATTGTCACAACTAGAAGGGAAGACAAAACCTCAAATAAATACATGAAGGAGACTACTGTCATACCCAATCCTCTGTATCGTGAAAGCTGCTGGTAGATTTGTTTCATCCTCTCAATATTCAGGCGGCTTGCCTCTGCATGATTTACCATTGGTTTAGGATAATGAACTCCTATTACACATTTTGCAGCCTTCTGGATGCTCTCTGGGGCATTCCAAGGATCGTATATGTATTTTGCAGGGAAACCTCTAAGTATAGGCAAATAACGTCTTTAAAGAAAAAAAAAGTATAGTTTAAAACACACAGCTGTTTGAAACTGAGGCAACTTTAATGATAGCTTTGTATTTCTCGGGAGGATTGTACGTGAGATTACCTGATGTAATCCCCATTAGGATCAGTTCTTCTGCCAAAACTCACAGGACAGTAGCAGTGAAAAAACTGCTGAAAAAACGAACTACAGGAAAGCCACATCCAGCTTCCAGCATTTACACTCCAATCCGCATCAAGCAGCAATTCTTCAAACACCTTGAGAAATAAGAGTATCAAGTTATTCTGAATGTGTTAAATTTTTCCAGAAACACTCCTAAGCATTGCTCAGCTATCAAGATGTCAGTACAGGAAACTATGCTCTTAAACGTTGAAATCCTACCTTTTCTGACATTTGCCCAGACTTGGTAACATCTAAAAAGTGCTCAATACTTACACAAGTACCTCTTTATAAGCACATTCAAGTGGGATAGTAGAAAAGAGGTATGTCTGGCTTCTACAGCACAGAAGTTGGACATATTTTGCACAAATCCATTTTACAGATTGAGGCAAAACTGAGGCAAAGAACGGTGAAATAACTCGCTCAAAGTCACTTAAGTAGGCTAGTGGCAGAGTTAGGAATAGAACCTAGGTCTCCTGAATCCCTGTGCTGTGCTCTATCCACTAGGCCACACTGTCTCTGGTCAGGGGTGGAATTTTCTTTCCCAGTTAGCTCTGTACGTACTCTGCTAGAAAGCTACATTAATTTCCTAATGCTTTCTAGTGAGAAAGTTAACTTTTATAGCTTTTTGGAAGATGTTTCAATTAACTTAACAGTTAACTTAATAATTAGAGAGACAAGGTAGGTGAGGTAATATCTTTTATTGGATTATTTCTCTTAGTGAAAGAGAGAACCTTCTGAGCTTACACAGAGCTCTTCAGGTCTGGGAAAGGTACTCCGTGTCACAGCTAAATGGAACAGACTGTTATACATGAGGATACATATGTTGCAAGAGACCATTCAAGGTGAAGTTAACATTTAATAATTACTTATTCTAAAAAATTCTAGAACTTAATAGCTTTGACATATGAAGGTTACTTACAACTGGAGTTCTTAGAGATCACTGCAGAGTCACTCCTTGTGACTCATACCGACCAGTGCAGGATAGTAGAACCTTCTATTAGCAGTGCTCATTAGGCACCCGTGTTCCCCTGCCCACCCTGTCTAGCACTTGAGCACATTCTGATGGTGAGAGTTTAAAGGGGGCATGGCAACATTGCCCCCTCGGTTCCTTCCACTGCTAGAGCAGAAAACCCAAGATATTTTAATTTGGACTCTGCAGGAGTGGGGAAGGTGGTCAGGTAGCATGAATATGCAGAGCCCATCTCAAAGAACTCCAGTTACAAGTAAGTAACCTTCATTTCTTCTTTGAGTGTCCTCAGCATATCCCCAGTCTTGGGATAGTCTTGCAAGCAGTACAGCAAATTGAATAGAGGGATGCAGAGTTCTAACTAAACAAGGATTGGAGTACCACTCTACCAAAGTGGGTGTGCAAGTGGGATGCCATATTCAATGCATAATGCTTTGTGAAAATGTGAAACAACTTCCACATAGCAGCTTTGCATGTCTCAATAAGGGCAATATGTTTATAAAAAGCCACAGATGTAATTACTGCTCTAGTAGAATGAACTCTGGACAAGCTAGGAATGGTGAAAGAAGCTCTTCTGTAACATTCTTAAATGCACTAACCTATCTAGACAGGGGGACTGAGAGAAATGACTTTACCTTTAGAGTTACCAACATATGAAATAAATAACTTGGAAGAAGACTTAAAACTCTTTGTTCTATCTAAGTAATATGAGAGTACTCTCTTGGTATCTAAAGAATGTAATCTAAATTCTCCTCTTTAGATGAATGAGGCTTTGGAAAGAATAGATTAAATGGGCTGATTTACACGAAACCCAAACAATTTTAGGAAGAAATTTAGGGTCTGGTCTAAGAACCACCACGTCCTTATAAAAAGTGCATGAGGGGGAGGGAGGGTTCCCACCAATGCATGTAGTTCACAAATTCTTCTTGTGGAAGTAATTGCTATCATAAACAGATGCGTGGTTTCTTCCAAAGCTACTGATGGTAATTTTAAACTTGATGCCACCCTATTCATTAGCTCATGAAATTAAAATCACATCCTCAGGACACACTGCTGCAATTACATCCACATTTTCGTCAGGAGATGAGCCACTGTCCAAGCTCCATATATTGTTGTTGAAATTTCTGTAAAGGAGATGTTCTCTGATGCTCTTCATCAAATAGTGTCTCCTGTAGCAAGGATGGAGAAAATTCTCTAGGTGTCAGAGCCAGGCCCCTTGGCTCCGGTGAAAGATGTACCAGGACTGAAGATTCATGCTTCATAAAGTGACAGTGGTAAGCTCAGGTTGACCAATATGGCTAAGGACTCCAAGGTCATACAGGGCAATCCTGCTGGTCACTCCAATCCTTCATTATATTCTTTGTTCAGAATATAAGGTGCCAAGAAGGGAAATTCTGATCTGAAAATGATCAGATCCCAGGCATGCTCGTGGGATCTGGCTCTACATCTGTGGATCCGATATTGAAGCAGCAAGTGAAGTGAACATGGTAGGGATCTGGATCATGTAAAGTGGTGACAAGTCCCTTCTTAACAATCCAGTTGAGGGTCTTAGATTGTGGAACGGATACTGGAGATTCTCTGCATTTAGTATCCCATCTCAGTCTCTTATCAGGAGAGCCATGAGAAACAGTCAGATACCAGTTCCACAGAATAACGCATTAATTTGAGTCATATCGGAGGGTTTAGAATTGGTCAAATCCACCAATCTGGAACTGGAACTTAGTGCCAGGACCAATCCCTTTGGTGTTGCAATTTTCTTGAATTCAGATGTACTCAGAGCTGATTCAGGCCTTCCATCCTTATTTTCCTTTAGATCCTTTAGAGTTCTTGGATCCCAGAAGCTTGATAGACAAAACCACCAGTAATAAAAGGTCTAAAGACTCTTTTGTCTTTTTTTGCCAGCCCAAGATGTGAATGTGCTATAGATGGGTAATGGCTCCCTCCAAAACATTTTAAAACACTGAACCTGCAGGTCAGATACCAGGAAGACCTCTGGGCACAACACGCACTGCTTGAACCTGTGTTTCTCCATACTGGGATCAATTGTATTGAAAAATAAAGTTTTTCCTTAAATCCACGATCTAATCTAAATCTAATCTAATGTATAGGTTACAGTAAAAACTAACTATAGACTACTAACTATAAAACTATTAACTAACAACACTACACTAAGATGCAGGCAATAAGTATTAGTGGATCATGAGATCTGTTGGTTCACATTCTTTTACTGCTGCAGCTGGAAGGAAATGAGGTGCCAACAGTGCCGCAACCTCTTTAAATCTCACCCTCAGAACATACTTGAGCACTAGATGCGGTGTGCGGGCGAGTGTGGGCACCTAATGGGCACTTCTACTAGAAGATTCTACTATCCTGCTGCACCAGTCCCAAGAGAGGGACTATGTAGTCGTAGAGGACACTCAAAGAAGAATTTCAAATTTCCAGTGCTTTCTATAGAGAAAGCCCATCTGATCAATCCTAACTTGCATAAAACAAGCTCCCCTGCTTAGACGCATCATTAAGATTGTTGTCTGAAAGAGAGAGAATCTTATTCCTTGAAGGAAAATACTAAAATAGTGGAAAGGTTTTCTAAAGTTGCTTTGAAAGTTCCTTTTCAATACATATATTTTTATTTAGCACACATTTTAAAAGTATTCAGTCAGTAGTTACTTTTCCTTTAAAACTGATATAGAACATCTTGTGATTAGGTAACAAACAATCTAATTCCCTTCCCAGGACAATAGTAAACCACAAATATTAATGTGATCCATGATTAGAATTAACATGTTCTGCTAGAAATCAGAAATAAAATAGTAAAGTCTAATACACAGTAAAAAAGTGCGTGTGGGAGGGTAGGAGTTATTAGGACTTTTCTTGCTAAACTTGCATTTAATACTTCATTCCAAATTCACTATTAGAACACTTCAGAAAGCTAAAAAGTAGAGTTCAATCAATATCAGTTAACAAGAGCTATTTAAAGAAGATATTAAAAAAAAACCCTATAAACTGTTACATGAATATGCCTTTTTATTAAAATAACTAAGTTATGTATTTTCTGAAAAAAATTAGTTGAAATGCTTTTTAAGCATTTTTAAATTGAAGTGGCTACCAATCTAACAAGTTTAGAGATACAGGGTGGGTGAGGTATATCTTTTACTGGACCAGCTTCTGCTGGTGAGAGACAAAATGTAAGTACACAACTGGTCCACTAGATGCTCCCCTTCAAGCACACTTGCTAAGATTGTATAACACACTACCTAGAATTAGCAGGAGAGGTTCACTCTCACCGGCACAGAGAGGTATCATTTATTTCTTCTTGTACTACACAAATATGTTCCTCTGTACCTTGGGTTATTTACTCCAAGGGAAGGCCAAATAATAACTAATATGTACACTCAAATGCACAAAGCTGTATGTTATAGGCATACAGACATACAATTTACACATGTATAAATTGCATAAGACAAGCTGCCTTAGGATTTTTCATGCAATTACTTTCATAACCAAGAGTGCTGTTTACATGTGAAACAGGAAGAAGAAAGTGAACACAACTCAGTTTCAAACAGTTAAAACTTTGTTTAGAACTGTAATTAGTTAAAAAAAAATTGTGACCGTATTTAGAGATTTGTTTTATTATCTGAAACACAAACAAAAGCAAGGACTGAACAAAGAATGATGCAAATAACAACGAGACTGACCCAACTTTGTACTCTGAATGGCCATGTCTCCAGTTTTAGGAAGATTTGGTACTAGTTAGTTGGACTACTTAATTGTGATTACTCACAAATCATGTTGTCCAACATGTATGGGTCTGATACGGCCAGGTGCCGAGTGTCCTCAACACTTACTTTCCAGCCCCCACCTCAATCCCCATCTTGTTTTCTCTACTACTCTGAAAAGAAAAGGTGGGTGGTTTCTTTTTTGGAAGGGGGGTGGAGAGTATGTTTGGGAAATAATTTCTATTAGCTGATGAATAATCTGTATTTATTCTTATCATAGAAATGTAGGGATGAAAGGGACCTCAAGAGGTCATCTACTCAATTCCCCCATATTCTATTTAGATTTTAAAAGAACCCATGGATTTAATAATTGCTGGCCTCAATTTTCAAACTGGGTTACCTAAAGTTAAGCACCAAAGCTCATTTCTAGACATCTACAAAAGGGCATGCTCTGTACCTGAAAGTTAGGCCTCAACACACCTACCAGAACTACATGGTTTAAATTTTTTGACCACAGTTTAAGCTTTAAAACCTACTTTGATGCATTTACCAATAGGTATAGTTTGTATTTAATTCTTATTATCTACATCAGAAATTCATTAATGAAAAATTGTACCTTCATTCCTTCTTCCCAACTAATCCACAGGTCACCTCGAGTCAAGAAGCATGCCACAGCATGTCTGGCTAAATGGTGAATCCAACCTTCCTGACGGAGCTGTGTCATAATTGCATCAATCCAAGGAAATCCTGTCCTGCCTTCTGCCCACTTGGCCAAAGCCTCAGGATTCCTATCCCATGGAATCTGAACACAGATGGGATTTCCCTCCATTTTATCAAAGCGTGGATTATTAGTAGCTGCTGTGTAGAAAAACTCACGCCACAGGAGTTGGCCATAAAGGGAGAGGGGAGGGGATCTGTTCTTCTTTACCTGAAAGGCATCACAAAAAGAAAACACATTTTATGAGCATTTTTTTCACTATATATAAACATGAGTATCTGATCAAGTTGAGTTCATACCTTTTTGTATAGGTCTGTTAACTTGAAATAAAAAAGGCGACATGACAGACAGCCAAACCGCAGATAGGGACTAAGCCCTGTGGGACTTGCAAGAAGGGAATTTGCATTCATTCGTGGTCTTTCAAAGTTTGCTACCCAAGCCTTAGAAAAAGAAAAACAAATTGGCAGAATACAGACTAGATGATTCGCAGGCAGAGAAGAAGATTATAAAGTTGAATATACAATTGAAACATAACTGATGATTAAGAAGTTATCTTTATAGTCACTTTTTGTGACTTTATTGAAGGTATCTCCACTGGAAAAAGGGTTCATATATTTTTCAAAACTACATGAGATGTTATCAAATTTTCTTCTAGTTGTTCAATTTTTATAAAAGTTGAAAGTCTAAATTTTTATTGACTTTTAAAAATCATTACAAAAAATAAAATAGCTATTTAATCTGTATCAGGATATATGTCTTTGGTTGTAGTTTCCTGGAAATTCTGTTCTTCTTTTCCCCACACTTATTTGTAACAGTAATTAACCATGGTTTTCAAGATGCCAATTTTTGCTTACAGCAATGATCTGCAATGTACCTTTCGTTCCAAGTGCCTTTCCAGTCGTGTGAGAGCTTCTGTTTCTCCACCTGGCCACACTGCTGAAGGCAAACCATCTGTATCAAAACCTGATGAGTGAATTAAAAGAAGAAAAAAAAAATACATTTTTAATACTGTAGCACAAAGAAACAGTAGTTATCCCTATTCTTGGAGAATAACTGTATCATGGTTTGAGAACATAACTGGATAGCAGAATACAACTTTTAAAAAAATGTTTGCCAAAGTGACATGTCCTAGCAAACTACTTTAGAACACCATTTACCTGCAACCAGCTTAAATATGATTTTTATGCTCTATTATAAAAGGCAAGGGTGGACAGATCTTACTTCAATTCCTTTTTACATTTCCCTCGGCATGGACAGTTTAAAAAAAAAAAACTATTTTTATTTTTGTTTACAGTTTCATTTTTGAGTTCTCAGCTCTGTAACATTTGGGATGGAAGAACTACCAAGGTTTTTATTTTTTAAAGAGACAACCTTTTCCATTAGATTTTGAAGAATGCATAACAAAAAACAGCCAAAATGGAAACAGCTTTTTTTGACAAATTTTAAATTTGAAACCAAAATTTACAGAGACAAGTCTTTATATTCTCCATGTCCACTGAAGGTAATCTGCTGCAAGGGATATTTAGCTTAGATGTTCGATACTAGGAAAAATGTTCCAACTGTAAAGATAGTTAAGCACTGGAATAGGCTTCCCAGGGAAGTTGTGGAATCCTTGTCATTGGAGGTTTTTAAGAATAGGTTTACTTGGTCCTGTCTCAGCACAGGGGGTTAGACTAGATGGGCTCTTGAGGTCCCTTCCAACTCTATAGTTCTATTATTCTATTCTATTGAAAAACTGAGTGTCTGGGAGCAGAGCAAAGAACCAGGGACTAACTCAGTAACCAATGAGAAGGGTATGCTGCATAACAAAGGGACACAGTAATCAGTGCAGTAGTGTCACTGAAGTAAATGCTTAAGAGTTTTGTTAGATTGGGCCTTAAAACTGCAATTTTTGAAATGGATGATGTCAACTTGAAAATCTGTATGACAATTCTATACCTGCTATAGTGACAAATTACACTCAAGAATACTGTAACAAGAAGCTAGTAATCCCCCGAGATTGAAAAGACATTTGTTACAGGAGCAGAAAAATCCTTATAAAAATGTTTTTAAATGATTTGTAAGGGTCTGGACATATTTAAAAGGTGTTCCAGGAGAAATGGATGGTGAATGTCAAAAAGTTCAATTTGTCAGTATCTCTTTGATTCATCATGCTATGTTTAGTCTGACATGTTTTCATATGTGTACTTGTGTTTGCCAGATTCAAATAACAATGGTAATGAAACAGATCATTACTGTAAACAATATTATATAAAAAGTGATGTGCAAAGTTGTTACTAAGTGTTTAATTATATGCTAAATTGATCAAATACATGTTTTACTTCTTTTTGTTTTATTAGACCAAGTTGTGTGATTTGAATTAAACTGGACTAGACAGAGCAGTTGAGGTCTGACAAGATTTTTCCAGACACCTATGGTGACAACCTGGAGGCAAAGTCATATTTGCTTGTGTTTAATGGAAGTGATTGAAGATTAAATACACTACAAACAGAGTGAGGATAAAGGAGTCTTATTATTTTACTTCATTTACTTCATGATAATGTCTTTGTGACTTTGCAGAAACAAGTTTTTAGCACAGTTTTGTATGAACACGGTACTATCCTGAAGCACAAAGATAGGGAAGGTGTTCAATGCGAAAGAGGAGCTGTAAGTATATAAGCAGGAGTGTTGTAAGAAAGACAGGAGAAGTAATTCTTCTGCTCTACTCCGCGCTGATTAGACCTCAACTGGAGTATTGTGTCCAGTTCTGAGGACCACATTTCAGGAAAGGTGTGGACAAACTGGAGAAAGTCCAGAGAAGAGCAACAAAAATGATTAAAGGTCTAGAAAACCATGACCTACGGGAGAAGATTGAAAAAAACTGGGTTTGTTTAGTCTGGAAAAGAGAAGACTGAGAAGGGATACGATAACAGTTTTCAAGTAAATAAAAAGTTGTTACAAGGAGGAGGGAGAAAAATTGTTCTTCTTGACCTCTGAGGATAGGTTAAGAAGCAATGGGCTTAAATTGCAGCAAGGGAGGCTTAGGTTGGACATTAGGAAAAACTTCCTGTCAGGGTGGTTAAGCACTGGAATAAATTGCCTAGGGAGGTTGTGGAATCTCCATCATTGGAGGTTTTGAAGAGCAGGTTAGACAAACCTGTCAGGAATGGTCTAGATAATACTTAGTACTACCATGAATGCAGGGGACTGGACTAGATGACCTCTCGAGGTCCCTTCCAGTCCTATGATTCTAAGCATATTAGCCAGTACAGTGTTTTCAAACAAGTGTGCTCTGAAGTGTGGTCTGATATCATGGGAAGATGGTTATGCTGCAGGAAGCCAAAAAATATAGGGTTTTACCTATCCATCTAGCCTTGTACAAAAATAATAATTAAAAAAAGTCTTGAAGTCACTTGTTTAGGCTTTCCATCTTTGATTTAAGTTGATCTGATGTCAGCAGTTTTAGTTTAATTACGAAGTTTAAGCATAAAAGTCACCTGAACAAGACTGAAATAACCATGTAGGACATTTTATAAGTAATATTGAAAAGGTGTCTAATACAGTGCAATGAATGAATATAACATACCTAGCTCTTCTAGTGACGGAACACCATATTTCTCATCATGGTCATCAGAAACTGGAGTAGTGCACTTTTCCATTACTTCTGCAGTGATGGTTTCCACTGGCATCTCCAGTGGTTCCATTCTACTGATTAAAGTCTGAAATCTTTTATAGGTAAGAGGTGGCTGTCCCCCATTTAATTCTATAATCCTGTGTTCAAAAAACATAAATGCCTGCATTTCATACAAGTGCATATTACAAATTTACATATTATATATAATTTGTTCTTACCTGCAGTTTGAATTCTGTTGTTTATACATACATATACACACACACTAAACTAGACAGTTTAAACCTTAATTATACCACTCCAATCCCACTAGGGAGATAGAAGAACTTAATTGCATAAACAAAGTGATTACTATTCTTGCTTTCTGGGTTGAAAAAAACCCCTCTCTGCAGTAAACAAATAACGAATAAACAAACAAATATATACACATCCTCAAACAGATTATAGACGTCAGTAAAAATAAAGTTATTGCAAAGACATACATACAAGCCACCAATTAAAAGCTTTACAACTGCAATCTGGAAGAAAAGATTACTGTGGTATTCCAATGGAATAATATGGTAACTTTACTTAGGCAAAAAATGAAGATCTAATGCTTTGAATGGCAGCCATTGTACATGCATGCACACACCCCACCCCGCTTCTATACTCCACTTTTTCCTCAAAAGAATAATTTGCTTCAGATATACCCAAAACTCCAGAGAACACTGAAGCAGAATTTAAACAAACCAACCCCAATATTGTGGTACAGAATGGTAAAACCATGTTGTGCATAGGGAGCAGCAATGTTTTTGTTTTTTTAACTACTTAATTAATTTGTTCCCCCCACCTACCGATGAAAGGTCAACCCCTGGCTTCCAAACAGTGGGAAAAAAATATAAATGTGAGAGATTTTAAATAAATTACTTTTAAATTAGCTATAATAGTATAAAACTGGAAATTACAACAGTTAATAAATTTATCAAAATCTCAATGGGACCAATACTTTACATTTTGTGGATTATGTATGTATAATAGGGATCTAGTACTAATCCATTAAAAACAGTGGTCTGTAGAAAAATATAAACGACATCGTGCAAGGCAAGATGGTGATATCAAGCAATCCCCAATAACTTTCTAGATACATAAATGAAAGAAAGGGAGTGTTGAAAAATGTTTGATTCAGAACTAGCTCACTAGAAACAGTTAAGTACTTTAAATTTCTTGACATATTTGCATAATGAAGACTGCAATAATTGAAGTAAAGGTACTGATCTTGACCATTAGTATTCTTAGCAGGTTCTTTATCACCCTGATGGTATGGAATGATAGAACTGTTAAAAATTGGTATATATCGAACTATATACAAAAACTAAAATTTAAACAAAACGATAAATCCTATAGGTAAAGTGAATTATAGACACTAACGCACCATATCCCCCCAAAAAATATGCGGCCATTTTTATAGACCAATTATAGCATATTTTATTAAAGGACTGATATGTTAGCTTCCTTAACCTATTTTGGAGTTCAAAACTCTACTTAATATTGAAATAAGATGTCATTATTTCACTAGGGCGTGGAAGGAGGAGGAATGAAACCTGACTAAGCATACAGTAAAGAAGACTGCAAACTGTGCATTGCAGGTTCTGTGCAAAACAATGACTGAATGCTGCATAAAAACCACAGATCACTACTCTGTACATTTATGGTAACTTACTTGTCTAAGTCATATAATGTATGCGAAATTCGTACAATGACCTCCACTCCGGCTTCACTAGCCAGCTTCTTAATTGCTGCATCCCTCTCCTTCCCAAATGGCTCAGAATCATATTCAATAGAAAGTTTTGCAATGTTCCATTCCTGAAATTCAGGAAAAAAGCGTTAGTTAGAAACATCAGTTGCCGAGGGGTGGAGGGGAAGAGACACTTATTCCCCACACCTAATTAGATAATAATCCAGTCTTGCACATCAGAAAAAGTCAAAAACCTTAAGAGCAGCAGTAACAAAGATGAACTAAAAGCCAGGCCTCCCTCTAGCCATTATTCAACACCACCTCCTCAGAGAATAAATGCTGCCCTTTAAGCATTCCTGTCAGTTTTAACTGCATCGGAAGCTAAATTCCCAGCGAGAATTAATCCAAAAATGATCAAAGTGACTTTTAAAAAATTACCTCAAAAGGAAAGAGAAAACCAAGATGCAGTTTTATAGCCTCACAACTTTAATCACCGGACATGGGCCAGTCACAGTTGTTTTATTGCGCAGCAGACATACTTTTGGTGGACTCCCAGGGTATCCCACAATCCCATGGGCCTACTTTCTTTGTCCCTTGGACAGTTTTCCCACACTGCACCACAAACATAGGATTAGAATGAACACATTTTGGAAGGGCGCTAAGAAGTCTGGGATATGGGTGGTTGGATGCGGGCCCGCATGATGCAATGTAGAGACTGGACCCAGGGTTCAACAATTCCTAACCTGGGGTTACAAATGAGTATAGAGGCTCAAGCCCTAGGTTAACAAACCCAGCATCTGCTAACTTGAGTTCTATTAAGCCTGGGCTTACACTGCAGCACAGACATACTCTTAACAGTCTTTCTGAGAGGTCTCTACAGGAATCTTCCTCTAGAGAGTGTTTGTGCTGAGATGGCAGGGGCAATCTGCCCCTTCTGTTGATTGGAGACCAGTGTATGGCGGGACGAAGGGTGGCAGGGAATGTTCTATCACAGGGGTGGCCAACCTGTGGCTCCGGAGCCACATGCGGCTCTTCAGACGTTAATATGCGGCTCCTTGTATAGGCACCGACTCCAGGGCTGGAGCTATAGGCGCCAACTTTCCAATGTGCTGGGGAGTGCTCCTATCATCTATGGGAGGCAGCCATAGATCTAGTGGAGTGTGTTCTGATGCCGTCTGGAGGTGTAACTTTCTTCATCTGATAGCACAACCGGATGCACTGAGAAATCCAGTTCAAAAGTCTCTGGGTAGAAATAGGTGTACCTCTGGAATGCTCCGCGATGGAAACAAAAAGTTTGGAAGAATTTCTAAAAGGTTTGGTTCTATCCAAATAGAAGGACAAGGCCCTGCGTACGTCTAGTGTATGCATTGAGGCTTCGAACGAGTTCGCATGTGGCTTCGGGAAAAAGGTTGGTAAGTGAATCGGCTCATTGATGTGGAATGAGGAGTGTACCCGAGGAAGAAAATTGGGGTGTAACCTGAGGGTAACCTTGTCTTTGAAAAATATCGTATATGGTGGGTCTGCCATAAGAGCTGCTATTTCTCCTTCCCGCCTGGCGGAGGTAATTGCCACTAAAAATGCTGTTTTCATCGAAAGGTGTAAAAGGGAACACATGGCTAGGGGTTCAAATGGTTGTTGGGTTAGGCAAGAGAGAACTAGATGAAGGTCCCATGGGGTGGTGGGTGGTTTTATGTCTGGGTCTAGGGTTTGGAGTCCCCTGAGGAAGCGCTTGGTGACAGGATGAGCAAATACAGAAGTACCATCAATTTTGTCATGAAAAGTTGTAATAGCAGCTAAATGGACCCTGACAGAACTGGAAGAAAGACCGGATTGTTTAAGGTCCAATAGGTAGTCAAGTATGAGCGGAAGAGATGCTGATGTGGGACTAAGTTGTTTAGTTGAACACCAGTATATGAATCATTTCCACTTACATAGATAGGTGGTGCGAGTAGATTGTGTTCTGCTATGTAGGAGCACTCTTTGAACTTGTTGAGAACAATCTAGTTTGTTTTGGGAGATCCATGTAGGAACCATGCTTTGAGGTGGAGCA
The DNA here is from genome assembly GCF_013100865.1 of Trachemys scripta elegans. Classification (NCBI taxonomy): domain Eukaryota; kingdom Metazoa; phylum Chordata; order Testudines; family Emydidae; genus Trachemys; species Trachemys scripta. The sequence continues at coordinate 95,774,636 of NC_048298.1, forward strand.
TGGATAAGTTGGGGTGGAGAAAACGGCCGTGTTGTGATAGGAGGTTCGGAATGAGAGGCAAGGGGATTGGTGGTTGAATTGACATTTTGGTGAGAAACGGAAACCAGGACTGTCTGGGCCATGATGGGGCAATTAAGATCACCTTGGCTCCATCTGTTCGTATTTTTATCAGGACCCTGTTCAGAACCGGTATCGGGGGAAAACGCATACAGTAAGTTTTGGTGCCATAGGATCATGAATGCATCTCCCAGGGAAATGTCCCAGGAGCAAAAAATTGGGACATTTCTTGTTTTTTGCAGTTGCAAAGAGGTCTATTGCTGGGTAGCCCCAAATGCGGAATATGTTGTGAATGGTGTGCTCGTTTAATTCCCATTCGTGATCCCACGGGAATCGTCTGCTTAGTTCGTCCGCTGTGGTATTCATCACTCCAGGAAGATAGGCCGCTGATACCCGGATGTTGTTCGCAATGCACCAGTTCCAGAGTTTCATAGCCTCTGCGCACAGAGACTGGGATCGAGCTCCCCCCTGCCTGTTCACGTAGAACATGCATGCAATATTGTCTGTCATTATGCGTACGTGTTGGTTCTTGATCAGTGGCAGGAATTGACGGCACGCATTGCAAATGGCTCGAAGTTCTAGGACATTTATATGGAGAGAAGTCTCGGTTGAAGACCAAAGCCCCTGGGCTGTGTGGTGAGACATGTGTGCACCCCATCCTGTCAGAGATGCATCGGTCTTCAGCAGGCTCCATCCCTCATACTGAAGAAAGGGGACTCCAGAGCAGAGGTTGGAGTGAATTGTCCACCACGGTAGAGAGTCTTTGACTCGGACAGGTATGGAGAGAGTCTTGTTTAGAGGGTGCACATTCGGTCTGTACACCGTGGCCAACCACGCTTGGAAGCACCTTATGTATAGACGTGCATTTTGGACAAAGGAGGTGCACGAGGCCATGTGACCCAGTATTTGTAGGCAGTCCTGGACAGTCACCTGGGGACTGTTGCGAATCCTTGTGGCTAGTTGACTTATAGAATTGAAGTGGGCTGGTGGGAGAGATGCCAACCCCGTCCGGGAGTCGAGGTATGCCCCTATGAACTCCAGATGTTGGGTGGGGTATAATGTGGATTTGTTTTTGTTTACTTGCAGGCCTAAAGATAGGAAACAATCGATGGTAAGTCGTATGGATCGGAGAGCTTCGTCGAACATTGAAGCTTTGAGGAGGCAATTGTCTAGGTAAGGAAATATTACGACCCCTTGTTTTCTGAGGTAGGCTGTAACTATGGCTAGGATCTTGGAAAAAACACGGGGGGCCGTGGACAGTCCGAAAGGGAGAACCCTGTATTGGAAATGTGTGGAGTCAAGAGTAAAGCGTAGGAATCGTCTGTGGGACAGGTGTACAGTCACATGAAAATAGGCGTCCTGTAGGTCGAGGGCTGAAAACCAGTCGCCCTGCTCCAGCGCTGGGATTATAGTGGTGAGAGTGACCATCTTGAACTTTTGCTTTTTGACAAATTTGTTGAGCCGCCTGAGGTCGAGGATTGGTCACCATTCCCCATTTTTCTTCTCTGTTAAGAAATAATGGGAGTAAAAACCCTTCCCTCTGTGTCGTTCTGGCACAGTTTCTACTGCTCCCAGTTGAAGGAGATGCTGCACTTCTTGGAAGAGTAGTTGCTCGTGAGATGGGTCCCTGAAGAGGGACGGGGAGGGAGAGGAAGGGGATGGCGTATCCAATTGTAACTACCTCTATGACCCATTTGTCGGATGTAATTTTCTGCCATTGATGACAGAATGGTCGTAGGCGGTGTCCAAAAGATAGGTGTGCCGGCTGAAGTGGGAACGCTGTTTTCTAAACCCTCGACCAATGCTTCAAATCTGCCTATTTGTTGGAGGGGGTTGCAGCGCCCCTGTAGAGTTAGGACGACGACGCTGGAATCTTGGTCTTTGGCGTTGTTGTTGCTGTTGTTGTTCCTGTGGTCTATAGGAGTGTTGTGAAAATGTGGGGTAGCATGGTTGGTGATAAGGTTGATATCTATATTGTCTTCTGGTCGCAGGTGGCTGGAGGCCTAGGGACCAGAGGGTTGCTCTTGCGTCCTTCATCGAATGCAGCATGGCGTTTGTGGTGGAGGCAAAAAGTTTTTCCCCGTCGAAGGGAAGATCTTCAATGATGCTCTGGACCTCTCGAGGGAAGAAGGAGGAAGAGAGCCATGAACCCCGTCGCATGACCACTGCTGTGGAAGTCGACCTTGCTGCAGTGTTCACTACATCGAGGGCCGCTTGGAGAGCGGTGCGTGATATGGTTTGTCCCTCGGAAACCAGAGCTGTGAATTGTTATTTCTTCTGCTCTCGGATGTGATCAATAAAATCCATGAATTTATTATAGTTTTTGTAATCATATTTTGCAAGGACTGCGGTATAATTAGCTATGCGAAATTGTAGCGTCGAGGATGCATATACTTTATGGCCACAGAGGTCCAGGCGTTTACTGTCCTTGTTGGCAGGGGTGGAGCCGGCGTACTGTTGTTTGGCCCTCTGGTTTGCTGCATCCACTACCAATGAGTTTGGCGCCGGATGGGTAAAAAGGAATTCAGAGCCCTTTGAAGGAATGAAGTACTTCCTGTCCGCTTGTTTACAGATAGGTAGGCTAGTGGCTGGATTTTGCCAGATGGATTTAGCGGGTTCTAAAAGGGCTATGTTGATTGGTAATGCCACTCTAGAGGAAGAAGAGGGCTGCAAAATGTCTGTTAGTTCATGCTGTTGTTCAGTGACTTCCTCTAAGTTAATTTTCAAGTCACCGGCAGCTCTTTTAAAGAGGTCTTGGAATTTAGCATAGTCATCCGACGGGGTTGGAGGAAGGGGAAGTAAGGCTTCCTCAGGCGTTACGTCGGGCTCTGCTGGAATAGGAGCAGGACTCAGTTGCTCCTGGGAGTGTGACGGTGCTGCTTGGTATCTTATGTCACTGGCAGGTCCGTCATGAGGCGGTGCTAAACCGGTGTTGCGCCTGGTCGAAGTGCCGTAGCGCATGTGTTCTCGGGGGTACGATGCCCATGGTGCCCAACATTACCATGGTGGTAGCTAGGGCATAGGTGGTGCCATCCAAGGGTTCACTCCCCATGGGGCAGGATCCTGAGAACAGGCAGAGGTAGTTTTTTTGTAACCCCTGTTGATCTGGGTCTGGGAGTCTTGATAAGGAGAAAAAACTGCCTGTGGATTAGTTTCCTCCTCACTGGAGGAAGGTTGTTCTGATTCTGATTCCAGCATTGGAGAAAAACAGGCATTTATCAGGGGAGACTGCAGAATAGGTGAGACCAATAGATCTGCTGTCTGAGTAAATTGAAAAGGTGAGGCTCCTGCGTGAGGTGAAAACTGTGGAGGAGGAGGTTGCTGTGAGGGAACATTCCTCTGAACAGGGGTTTTGCCTTTGATCTCCCTGTCAGCCTGTGCCGCGGTTGCCGGTGCCGTGGTAGGTGCCGGGGGGGGGGGCAACATCAGCCCGCAGAGGGTCAGGCACCGCTGGAAATGTCGGCACCGCGTCCGTCTCGGTGCCGAACGGTGCCATAAACGAGGCAAGCAACTGAAAGCCTGAAGCCTCAGCACCGGAGCTTCGCGTCACCGCCACAGCCTGAGGCGGCTTTCGTGTTGTGCCTGAGGAGCCCGGCTCTTCAAAAGTGCTGAGGCGAGGAAACACAGACAGGGAAACTGTTGACCTGCCTGAGGCACTTTTGTGCCTCACCAACTTCTTTGTTGGAGAGGTCTGCCCCTTTTTTGTAGCTTTCTTCAGTTTTTTTTTGAAGCAGAGGGGCTGTGGCGGGCAGTAGAGCTGGAGTCGGCGCCTGGGTCTGAAACTGACCCGATAGACTTCTGCAGAAGGAGCAGTTTCAGTTTAAGCTCCCTGTCCTTTCGTGCCCTGGAACTGAGTTTGGTACAGTGGGCACATTTTTGGGGAATGTGTGTTTCCCCCAGGCATTTTATACAATGAGAGTGACTATCAGAGAGCGGGATAGCGTCCTTACACGTAGAGCAGCGCTTAAAGCCTGTGGAGCCAGGCATGGTAGAAGCGGCTGAGAGAAAAAAAAAAAATTTTTTTTTTTTTTTAAACAGATAAAAGAACTAATGAGCTACACTAACAAGAACTGACAACAAACTAACTATTAGAACAGGTAATTGTAACAAAGTGAGGGATTTCCTAACGAGTCTGCTGAGCTCCGTCTCGGGCCGGTAGAGAAGGAACTGAGGAGATTGGCCACGCATGTGCACTATCATCCTAGACTCACTGCGGGGGGCAGCCTCTGTGCATGCGTGGCCAGTACGAGTACTGCTACGAAAAATCTCCGAGTGAAGGCGCAGGGACGCATCAACACCTAGAGTGGAGCACCCAAAGGGACATCTCTTGAAGAAGAAGTTGCACTTTTAAGGGATGTGTGTTTCCCCAAGGCAATGGATACAGTGGGAATGCCCACTGCTCACCAAGATGGCCTCCTGGAAAGCAGGGAAGCGTTTGAAGCCCAGTTAACCCTCCCGTTGAGGTAAAAACCTTCCCAGAGGGAGAATATAATAAAAAAGACAAAACGGATTTCATATAAACCAACTACCCTACACTAACTAAACTAACAACTAGGATAAGAAATATCTATAAGGCAAGCTCAAAGTGGACACTGCTGAAACTCCATCTCAGGCCAAAGTGAGCAAAAAACCACCACTATAAAGAAATCTCCTATTGAAGGCACATGTGCAACTGAAGTGGAGCACTCATAAGGACAATACTCAAAGGAGGAGAACAAGCTTTCGACCTTCACAGAGCTCTTCCTCAGATCTGGAGAAGTTAACCAGAGGGTATGTCTACACTGCAATTTAATATCCACAGCTGGCCAGTGTCAGCTGACAGGGTCTCAGACCCCAGGCTCCAGCCCGTGCCCGAATAGCTACATCACAATTAAACAGCATCATAGCCTAAGCCTAAATCAGCTGACGTGGGCCAGCCAGGGGTGTTTAATTGTAGCGTAGACATACCGAGATGTCCCAGCTACATACAAGGTAGGACAGATTGTTAAGCATAAGGGATTCACACACAATCCCTGGCAGGTTTGAATTGTTTAGTAATAAACTCCCCACACAAACTTTAAACATCCTCAACATAAATCCTTTTAGATGCTAGGTGTCTAACTTTATCAAAATAAGTCAAGCAGTATCTAGCAGAATTAGCTTGACAGCTAGCAATTATAGCTTGATTCTATACAATTAGAAAAGTTATGATCCCTCAATTTCCAAGTTTAAAGTTTATAAATTTAAGAGGAACAGTTTGAAATGTTGGATTCTTCCCCTCCCCCCCAAAAAAGATTCCAGACTCAACAAGATGAGACAGTGAGACAAAATGGATAATACGAGACGGGGGGGGGGGGTAGGTAGGAGTTGCCCTCGCAGCCTACCCTGAACCCACCCAAAAACCAACCAAAGGATTTAACCTCTATACAGGAATCTCATTATAGATTAGGGATGAATATAACATTTCTGTCCATGAACCTTGAACAATTTTCCCAGAATAAAAAACTTCCTCTCTACTTCAGTGGGAATTGTCAAACCAGAAGGAAAGTTAGCAACGGCATAACATTTTTATATACTTTGCAGGCTATTATGAGCTATATTTTATTTTACACAAAAAAGAGCAAAGTCAAAATCATTTCAATCAATTAATGGGAACATCAGTCAACAATGAAGCTGCTAAGCAAAAAAACCACACATTTCTTTAAATCCTTCTTTCTCAGAATAGGAGCCCAACCAAACTCTCTCACCTTAAAATGTAGTGAGGGTTCAAAGGTATTTAGGTGAGTAGCCATTTAAGTTAAAGGGCAACAGGAAGCTTCTGAGTGGAGGTGAAACAGCGTATGAAAAGAAAAATGAAGCATTTGAATTAAAACACACCTCTGCCTAGAGCTTACCTTAAAGAGCCTGGGAAACACATCTGCTGGCTGTCCACGAATCACAAACAAACGAGAATTTAATTTTCGTAGATTGGCATCAAGATCTTCAAGACACTGAAGCAGAAACCTGTAGAGAAGGAAAACCTTATTACAAAGCAACATTTATCCTCCTGAAATAGTTCAAACAAACATTTTCAGTTAGGAAAGGGGGAAGAGGAAGACTACAAGTGGATAGTCAAATAGAAATTACCAAGTTTCCAGGATTTTACAGAAAACCTGCATTAATACATGCATATTCTTGCCAAGGTTCAAATTATACATACTTATTTTGACTGCAATTGTTTATATTCACAACATGTATTGTTCTATACTGAACTGAAAAAGAAAAATCTATCTGCAATGCAATTTCACTTTTCTGCATCATGCATTTTAACTTTGGGAATGTACCAAAATGAATGCTAGTCATAATTTGGAGTGCAGTTATTCAATAATGGAAGGGAAGCAGGGGAGTGAAGAACAGGAGTCAGTCAGTTGTTAGGAGAATAAACAATTTGTGTAGTAAGGCCTCATACAATACAGTAACCTAAAATGTGACTGTAGTACTAGTATAACTAAGGTCACACTAGATCAGGAATCGGGAACCTTTGCCACCCTGGTGGGCCGGGCAGGTTACCTGCCACGGCCGCAGGTTCAGCTGATTGCGGCTCCCACTGGCCGCAGTTCGCTGTCCCAGGCCAATGGGGGCTGCAGGAAGTGGTGCAGGCCGAGGGATGTGCTGGCCACCGCTTCCCGCACACTCCCCCCCATTGGCCTGGAGTAGTGAACCACAGCCAGTGGGAGCCGCGATAGGCCGAACCTGCGGCTGCGGCAGCTAAACAAACTGGCCCAGCCTGCCAGAGTGCTTACCCTGTCCCTGGCGGGCCGCATGCCAAAGGTTGCCGATCCCTGCACTAGACTATCCTAACAGTCCCTTTTGAACTTAAAAAAACACCTATAAAAATAGGACTTCTATGTACTAATTAAGATTTGTGGTTTCCTCTGCAAGCCACAAAATTTCATTGTCTGAGCTATCCACCCAGTAGGATTATTTAAACAGGACAAATGAAATAGCCAAACCATAAACCCTACAAACCAACCAAAAATGGTCTCTATATGGCTAGTCTACAAGTTTTCCAAATGGAGATTATTTTAGCAAGTCTCTCCAAGTCCTTAAATGTGAAATTCATTATTAGTACACTTGGTTACTAAGAATTGGCAGTATAATTTTTTGCCATACAGCAGTTAATCTATGCAAATTAGGATACAACTGTTTTTAGATATTTAATAAGGAGTGTGGAGGATTAGTTCATGTTTATAAATTATTTTGTGAAATGTTATGCAAGTCTGAAGCATTCAAATGTTGCAAGAGTTACATACATCACTACCTCCCCACCCACCCAACACACACAAAAAACTTCCCATGGATAAAATGTAGCAAGAGTAATCCTTCATAGGTTGGGAAGAAAATACTTTTGGTGGGTACGATATACACTAATACAGTAAACTCTGAGGCATTTAGCTGCACTAAAAAGGACCTCAAATATAGTAATCTCCCCCTTGTACAAAATTGTACAAAAATGAAAATGTTTAAATTAATTGTCAGCTGAAGTCAGTCAACAGAAATAGACCCTCATGTCTATGACATCATAAAACAATCACAATTTAGCTAAACATTGCAGAATCATTGAAAAATAGCTTTAAGCTAACAATACAGTTTTTTTGCTTGCTGCTACCCTCCATACACACAGAAATTCTACTGTTAATTCTGATACGTGATATGATTCAACAAATGCAGAGTGATGGGTATCCCTTCCCATCAATCAAGCACACTGACAACAGATAATTTCTAATCCCCATATTTCATCTCTGCCAGGATCTCTCTGCTCCTAGCATATGGACTTTCAGTGCTGTAATTTGTTTTGGATTAGTACCAACAGTAACTACTTTTAAGGGAAGGAGGACCAATTTTTTGACCAAAGGACAAGTGTCAATAGTAATTAAGCCTGTTCACAGAAAAGAACGGATAATCAAGAAATTCTGTTTTCTGGGGTCCTCTTGCCATCAGTGTAAAGTGATGGGTTCCAAGTAGCTGTCCCAAGCAGTATGAATACAAAGAAGGAAAAACAAAGGTTTCAGCTATACTCATCTATCTAGGTATAGCTTCCCAGTTTCTCCATGAAAACGTGGAAGAACTAGACCCCAACTAAACACTAAAATAGATGCAACAGTGAGCCTGGAAAAGGAGGTACATGTAGGTGAAGATGGGAGGAGGATAATGTGCCACAGTTGGAGAACTAGCTGGTTGGAATGCTATGCTTTTTTCAGTTAGCACTTAAAGTGTTTAATTATTGTAATGGGATGGCCAATTCTCCTACCCACTGGGCCAAAATTACTGCTATTTGAAAAGCTGCTTTCCAGGACCAAGAGACAAAGAGGCTTCCATATGAGGTACACAGGTGGGTAAGTTTAGTTCCAGAAGTCCTTTGATGCCGGAAAGAATAAGGAGACCATCAAATAAACCTAAACAATTAGCTACTGCAGCCTGACACAGCTTATTTAACAAGAATCAGATCCTATAGGAGACCTTTAAATATTACCCCAAAAGAAAATGAAGGCAGACACTTGAACTACAAGGAACTAGGGAGCAGAGCCGTCCCTAGGTAACAGTGAATCGGGGTGACCGCTTCGGGCCCTGCGCTTTGAGGGGCCCCCACAGGCCAGCACAATTGGCTGGAGGGTGAACTGCTGGCTGGGGGAGGTTACCTCCAGCCCCACCCCTTCCACCTGAGGGAGAGCACACCGGGAGGGAGAGCATGCGGTGACGCCACTGCAGCCTTCCCAGCCCCAGGAAGGCGGGCGGCATGGGGGGCCGGAGTGTGCGTGGGGCCACACCTGGCTATTTGGGGAGGAACTGCCTCCCCCAGCCTCCCCTACCTTCTCCCGGCACGTTCGGCCCCTGAAGTGACGTCACTTCCAACTCGGGCAATGATAATGACAGAATTGTCATTTTGAGCCTTGAGGACAGGAAATCTACCCTAATTGTCAGAAATCTACCCTTGTGCTCAGAATATTAACATTCAACTTTTTATCCATTAGTATAGTAATGCCCCTTTCTTTAGAATTAAAGCAACTAGAAATTGAGAGGCCTATCCAATCTCTATTCAGTTTTCAAGCTTCATGTTCCACCAGATGTGTCTCCTGGAGCCTGGACATGTCAAAATTCTTTAAGTAATGAGTATTTTTTTTCTTTTAACAGGGTTACTAAAATCCTTTATATTCCAGAAGACATTTAATTATAAGAAGCTTCATTGTGAAAATATATTGGAAAATATATAGTGTCACATTTTGAATAAATGAGAAATTGCAAGTTTTCCTGAGCAGCACACAGTTCTTGCATATCTAAGCAGTAAAAGTTATATAATCCAGGTGTAGGGTATTGCTTCCCTGTACATATTCTAAGAAATTCACAGAATAGGAGGGCAACAAAAGAGGGTAAGTGAAAACAAAACAGAAGAGACAGCAGAGAGAAAAATACACATTGGTACCATACAAATCGAAAAGAAAAATCTGTTTACAGCCCAAATATACAAACTTGTCACACAGAGGGTGCAGACAAGTCAGGTGAAGCTTGGAGATCCTTGCACCCCTGGAACCCCAAACATTACAGCTATAGTAATCACCTAATACCAATAGAACCTTGATACACTAGCTATAAGGAAGCAGTATCTAATAAAGCGAAGCTTTATATAAAATTTACTAACCAAATGATATATTTTACACTAATGCTCCTTTCCTGTGAGCTAGGGCAATAGGAATTAAATCAAGAATAACCCGTTAACCATTAGTGATGGGGAAAAAAGAAAAGGAACTAGCATATCAATATCAACTAGAGCCCAATCAACTTGTTTATCATATCAAATTTCAGAGAGCAATACAAATTTCATATGGTCAGACCATTCCAAAGATGTCTTCTCTTGTTAGGGAGGAGTTTGCAGATTTTTGAGGTATTTTCCTGCTTCCTGAGGGGAAATGAATGATACTATCTTCTTGCCATTCTTAATATGGAGTACTGCAGGTATTTAGTAAAATAATTCAAGTCCATCTTCCTGGCCAATTGCTTTGCTTAGTTAAAAGCTGGCCTCACTACAACCACATCATGGGCATAATCTTGAAAGAGCAGTATTTTAAATTGCTGGTTCTCCCCACAACAGCTCCTTTCCCCCCTCTTCATTTCTGCAATATAAGCTCTTTAGTGGTAAACTTCAAGAACTTCACAATCAATGCTGTAAGCTGACCTCCTGGAACTGGCTTGGGGGCAAGGGCCTGGTACGTTCACTCCATATCAAAACAAAACACAAAAAACAAAACAAAACAAAAAAATCTACCGCTACAACTTAGATAGCAGTTTAGGGACAAATCTGGAGGGTTCACCTCTATTCCCTCAGGGACACCCACAATCTTGATGTTACATCATCATGTGTGGCTTTCTAGATCAATAAACTTGGTCTTAGTAGTCTTGATATCATTACAGTTCTTCATAACTGTTCTGTTCAGACCAGTGAGGAGTTGTGTCACTGCCTACCTCGCAATCTTGGGTACCTCACGATGCTTTGCTCTCAACCTGGGGAGCTCTAGTTTTATAGTTGTTTCGCTGGCACCCATATTAATGTTTTACTATGGTTTTATTTCTATTTCTTGAAATAAACAGACAGAAAATAATAAAGCTGTAGCCTTTCTTGTGACTGTTCCCAGCCACCACACTTCAGACTCACTTAAAACTGTTTTACCAGTGCTTAACATGTAAATATCAGTTAAAATACCAAGATGTGTATAAATCCTTCTTTGACTATGCCACTATCACATTCTGGGGTGCAATCCAGACCAGTGAGGAACTGTGTCATCACCTGCCCCACCACCTCACACTGCTTTGCTATTGCAACTTTCAACCTGGGCCGCTCACAAACAGCCTACCAGCATGCATGTCACACCCTGAGCGTCTTTGTATAGCTGTAGCCCTCGTCCAGCAACTTTGACCCCAGCAGCCTGTCAGCAAAACTCCAGGCATAATCTGACTTCCACCAGCCTTGGTTACTACTTGCAGAGTGCTCCCAACATGCTCCCAACATACTCCCACTCCTGAATTTTCCCCCAAAATGAGTGTTCTGGACAGTTCTGATATTAAAGGCCCGTTGCACCTGTAAAGGGTCAATATTCAAGAGATTGCTAATTTAACTGGGGTTACCAAACAGTTCAGTTTAAACACAACATTGGATTCATTTACAAAAACAGATATATTTTAAGTGAATTCAAGTATTAAAGTCAGAAATGGTGACAAGACAAAAAGATAAAATGCTTTCTTAGTGGCTTCAACTTAAGCTAGACTTGGTTCAAGGTAAAAATCTTTACCACAAGATCCCAGCAACATGGGTGACCAAATTCTCAGGTCAGGATCTTGCCCCAAAGTCAAAGGGCAGTTTGCTTTGTTTTCTTAGGTGAAAGAAGGATAGTAACTGGGGTTTTCTGTCCCTTTATTTTATAGTCCAGTTAACCTTTAAAACAGATTCTTCAGAGGGTTACCTCTCAAAGCAAAAAGCTTATTCAAACAGTAAAGAAGGCAAAATGGAGTCTCGTGGTGAAGGAGGCTCCATGTTCTTTCTGCTCACCTGTGTTTGCTGAAATGCAGATTTTCTCTGTCTCCTGTCATCTCCTCTCCCTGCTGTCTTGAGGACCCTGCTTACTACTTGTATGTAAATTAAGGTAAACACACATTTCTTTGTTCAGGATACTTCCACCTGGGCAGGGCTGTGTGGTTTTGAAAATATGCGAAGATCATCATGCAGGGAGATTTCATAACTTTAGATATGATCTTGCTACATACATTTCACCATGACATTATTGATCGAGTTTAGTTTTCAAATGATATCTCCCAAGGCATAGTTTGTATAAGGATTATTACAATAGTATGTAGAGTGTGAATGCATCAATTTTCACCAAAAAGTTTAGTAGTGATTAGATGTCTAACATAGTGAATGCCAATGAAAATGAGGTAGGATCTAAGGCTAAAATAAGGAAAGAACAAATTAAAAATTACTTAGACAAGTTAGATGGCTTCAAGTCGCCAGGGCCTGATGAAATACATCCTAGAATACTCAAGGAGCTGACTGAGGAGATATCTGAGCCATGAGCAATTAGCTTCAAAAACTCCTAGAAAATGGAAGAGATTAAATACAGTATCAATGTATAAAAAGGGGAATAAGGACAACCCAGAGAATTACAGACAAGTCATCTTAACCTCAGTACTCAGAAAGATAAGGGAGTAAATAATCAGGCAATCAATTTGCAAACACCTAGAAGATAAGAAGGTGATAAACAACACTCAGCATGGATGTGTCAAGAATAAATTGTGTCAAACCAACCTAATACCTTTCTTTCACAGGACAACAAGCCTTGTGAACAGAGGGAAGTGGTAGATGTGGTATATCTTAACTTTAGCAAGGCTTTTGATACCTTCTCACGTGACCGTCTCATAAACTAGGGAAATACAGCCTAGATGGGGTAAGGCTAAGATTTGTCATGGTTATTTTTAGTAAAAGTCATGGACCGGTCACGGGCAATAAACAAAAATTCACAGAAGCCGTGACTTGTCTGTGACTGTTGCTGCTGCAGCTCCATCGTTTCCCCTGCTACCGTGGTGGCTGGGAGCTGCAGAGTTCTTCCCCCTCCCTCCTGCCTGCAAGCCTGTCCCCAGTCACTGGAAGCCTGAGGGCCCCCTGAGGAGGCTGTGTCACCTATCACTGGAAACCTGCAGGGGGACCCTGAGGAGGCCGTCGCCTGTCGCTGGAACCCTGCCATGGCCCCACTGGCTGCCAGCTCCAGTCCTACAGACCCAGGTGCTGAAGCAGAAAATTTCACGGCGGTCTCAGGAAGTTACACCTTCCGTGACCTAAACATAGCCTTGCTGATGGGTGCATAACTGGTTGGAAACCCGTTCCCATGAAGTAGTTATCAGTAGTTCACAGTCAAGCTGGAATGCCATATCGAGTGGGGTCCTACAGGGATTGGTCTTGGGTCCAGTTCTGTTAAATATCTTCATCAATTATTTAGATAATTGCATAGAGAGTACACTTATAAAGTTTGCAGACAATACCAAGCTAGGAGAGGTTGCAAGTGCTTTGGAGAATAGGATTAAAATTCAAAATCATCTGGACAAACTGGAGAAATGCTCTGCAGTAAATAAGATGAAATTCAATAAGGACAAATGCAAAGTACTCCACTTAGGAAGGAACAATCAGTTGCACACATACAAAATGGGAAATGACTGCCTAGGAAGAAGTACTGTGGAAAGGGACCTGGGGGCCATAGTGGATCACAAGCTAAATATGAGCCAACAATGTAACATTCTTGCAAAAAAAGCAAACATCATTCTGGGATGTATTCGCAGGAGTGTTAGGAAGACATGGGCTACTCAGCACTAAAGCCTCAGTTGGAGTACTGTGTCCAGTTCTGGGTGTCATATTTCAGGAAAGACCTGGACAAATTGGAGAAAGTCCAGAGGAGAGTAACAAAAATTATTTAAAAAGTCTAGAAAACATGGCCTATGAGGAAAGATTGGGAAAAAAAAAAAAAAAAGGGTTTGTTTAGTTTAGAGAAGAGAAGACTGAAGGGGGACATAACAGTTTTCAAGTATATTAAAAGGTTGTTACAAGGACGAGGGAGAAAATTCTCTAATTAACCTCTCAGGATAGGACAAGGAAGCAATGGGCTTAAATTGCAGCAAGGGCAATTTAGGTTGGACATTAGGAAAGACTTCCTGTCAGGGTAATTAAGCACTGGAACAAACTGCTTAGGGAAGTTTGTGGAATCTCCATCATCGGAGGTTTTTAAGAACAGGTTAGACAAACACCTGTCAGGAATGGTCTAGTTATTACTTAGTCCTGCCTTGAGTGAGGAAAAATTAGGTCACTTTTCCACAAATGACTTCCACAAGCAATAGGCTTAGATTTGCTAGTTATATATAGCGAAGGATTCTACTGGTCTCAGGCAAGATTTTTAGTAGGATTTATGCATTCCTGCATATTCATCTTACTTGTTCATAAAGTCATATGTGCACACCAGCCTTATTTTGATGTGTTCAGATTTTACATGTGAACTTTTGAAAGTGAGACAATGAATTCCATATACAATTTGACCATTATAATCACAAAAAGATGTTAATTCTGACAACCCCAAACATACATACTGCCTGTGATCCAAAATCTAAGTTGTCTTTTCTGGCTTTTACTTCCTAACTATCACCAGTAACTCTGACATACCCAAGATGCACTATAGTTGTAAGGTGAAATTGAGACACACAGATGTCCACTCAAGATTAAGATTCTACAGTTTGAATCTTAGTTTATAATTGTGTTAACAGCAATAAAGCCAGAATAAAATCCAGTATATCACAGCAGTACTGGCTCTGCAGGAGTAAAATCTTTGTCCATGGGAAAAAGTGAATATAAACAGGTCTGGAAGGATAAGTTTATTATTGTTAAACATTGATTTCACCACACACAAAACCAGGACAAAAAACATTTCCATCAACATGAATCGATATTTACAGATAGGACAAGAAAGAAAAATACTGCTTGACAACTTTCATTTCACTTTGTACATTCTGACATGTGATATTGACGATTTGTGTTTTAATGGTTATAAAACTTTTTAATCTCAACTTTTACTCTCATTAATTATTCTGATGCCCCCATAATTTCCAACAACTGTAAGAATTTAAAATTGATAAAAAAAAATAAAAATGCTTAAAAATAAACTGTCAAAATTATAATAAAATAAATACAAAATTCTGCCAAGACTAAATATAAGACTATCAAATAAAGTGATGGCATTTTTATTTAGGCTGTAGTTTTCAAAAACTGCGTGACTACAGCAAGACTCTTAAGGCTCTTACTAAGTAAGTGGCCTGATTTTTAGGAGCAACGATCACCCAGAAAGTCCCACAGAACGTATGTAGATCCAACTGTAGCAATCTCAAGCGCAGACAGATATTCACTAGGAACTGTTAGGTGCTCAGAACTTTTGAAAGTTAGGTTACTTATTTAGGAACCTAAATAGGGAAACAGGAGCTTAACTTTGGTCTCTCATTTTTGAGTCACTTTTCTGAACATAATTTACAAATGTTAATTTAAAACGTATTTCAAGTTTTATTCAGGATAAATTCTTTTGAATATCGAATTGCCAGGCAGAGCAAAACATTTTAGATTAATTATCATTTCAACACACATGCAAAACTTGTATTGTACCTTTTTAAATAAGATCCTATACTATACAGTCTCTTTTTTTAAGGAGACCTGAAGAGTTTTGTTTAAGATTATTTTGTTCCTAGCTTTTAACAAGAAACTTAAAATTACAATGTAGTTTTATCCTAGGAATAATCATTAGGATTCTGTGGGAGGTGTCTGTATAATCATAAAAAAATTCTTGCAACTGGGAACGCAAACAAGTATACCAATAAGTTTCTGTACAGGCAACGGGTACATAAGGGAAACAGATTAAACATTTTAATTTAATATTTTATTCATGATACCTCATGCATTTTGCCTCCAGGACATATTGCAAAGAACTGACACCACTGTTAAGTACTTTCTACTGCAGTAAAATTTGAATCTATAAACTCATAAATTGAAGTTGCCTATATTAATAAGAAACTAAACAGACATACTGTGATTAAATTAAAACTGATTGCTAATCCATGCAAACTCCTTTATTTAGCTGGACAATTATCTGCACCTCATTTTTGACTATGTAACCTCTCCCCCATTTTTATATATGAACCTCCACACAAAAAATTGTAAGGCTATCAAGTGCAAGACTGTGTTAGGACACTAGCTCTCATACACAGGCTCGCTCTCCCAAAACCCTATTAAGCAGCTTCTCATATTTCCTATGTCTATTTTATCTTCAACTTCCCACATTTTCATTGATACCATTAGTCAGACCCTTCTGC
Source organism: Trachemys scripta elegans (assembly GCF_013100865.1). Classification (NCBI taxonomy): domain Eukaryota; kingdom Metazoa; phylum Chordata; order Testudines; family Emydidae; genus Trachemys; species Trachemys scripta. The sequence continues at coordinate 95,790,590 of NC_048298.1, forward strand.
TTCATCCTTTCACAAAATGTAGTACCATGCAAGACGTAACAGGGAGAAAGAAGGTTATGTATTATTAAGCAAAGTCAGCTTTAAATTGTTAGATATGAATGTAGAATTTTAATTTATACTGAAGCTTTAAAACTGTTAAACATATTAATGCCTTTTCCCCCTTCCTTGTTAAAAAACAAACAAACCCCAGACTACTGCACTTGGTAATAAGGTCTGCTATTCTGTCATTTATCCAGTTAGATCATATATGAAAGTTTTTTTTTAATTCAACTACACATGTTCACTACATTAACATCTATATGAGCCAGATGATTACGATTGTTTGTTAGATAAACTGTCACTTAGACTGCTGAGATACAGTACAGCACTATCAGATATTTCAGCAAATTGAATGTCATGCCAGCATATTTTCTTATTACCTTGGTTTGTAGCATTCAGTCATTACATAGTAGGGCCAGTATGTTCTTGTAAACAGATTAAGCTCAGACAAGATTTAAATGTTATGTACACTGACAGCATCACTTGGCACCAGGATGGACTGCTACCTTCCTATCACAAAATAAAGGTCCTTCTGTTTAGAAAGATGCCTGTTTTATTGATTAATTTAATTCCATATCAATTTTATATTGTTACAATACAATATGAAAGTTACTGTGACTTTCAAAGGCTGAAAAAGTATTCAATAAGGAAGTTGGTATTTTGTATTGCTCTCCATGCTTTACACTAACAGACAACATGGTTTTCACATGTTAGTACAAGTTAAACCTTAGGCAAAAAAGAAAAGTGAATGAGGCAACAAGAGGATTTTTTGGCTATTTTATCAGTAAACAATTCTTATTCTCTTCACTGCCACCATGTCAAAAAGTAGTGATGGAAGGAGGAAAAGAATACTACAAGATATAGCTTTGGATAATCCAGTGTAATTGCAGAGTTCCATTATCAAATTCTATGAGTATCACACTGTCTAATAATATATGAAAAGGCCAAGTTAAAGGATTGAGCTATTTTGGAAAACAATGAGAGGAGATGGAAAGAAAGCAGTGAGTTATACTAAGTTGTGAGCTATCTGGCATAGGTCTTCAAACTAGACCCAACTGGGTTACTGGTCATGCAGAACAGGAGCTCTGTTCATTGAGGCCCTTAAAGACTGCCCGAACTGTGAGGTTCCCCCTAACTAGCACACTACAAGATCAGTTACAGTGGTTGATATTAGCTAGAAGCAAATAAGTGTCTGAATCGGTCCCAACTTGTTTAGTGAACTACAGAAAGTTGCTTCCTTATGCTCTACTCCCTACTATGACCTTTTTCAACCACATTATGTACTTTTAGATTACTGTTCTCTGGGATGTGACGTGTACAATAAAATATTTCTCTGTGTGCTACAAGATCATCAGTGTTTCTCAAATGTAGTACTCTGTCCCTATTTCCCACTTGGTGGGCAATATACACAATAGTAATATTTAAACTAGACCAAATAAAGCTATACTATTGATATATTAGCACCTATAAAATTCTGTAATCTAAATACTAAACATTAGCATATCTCATGTCCAAAGGATGTATGAAATCTCTACCACCCCATTTCCACCCTTCCTGCAGCAGCTGAATTGCTGTACTGACTGCAGACTGCACTGATTCTGTAGGGTGTGATCTTTATATTTAGTATTCATAGTAGATGTGTGGTGTGTCTGTGCATGGTTTTTTCTTACTAGGAGCAGCTGGTTGGAAAATGAAAGCAAATGGAATTTTCCTTTTTCTTTGAAACTAAGGGGCAAGCCCAACACAATTAAAAAACAAAACAAACAAGCCAAAAAACCCCACACAACCACATCTCTCTCTCCTTTTAGAGATTTCTTTTTCTATGCAAGAGTAATGATATGTCTGATCCAGTTACCGGTAGGTCAGTTGATATTTAGGCCAGCATGAGACCTTCTCATTCTATGCACAGGAATGTCCCAACATCAATATCCTGTCTAACAGGAAGATAACAGATGTATCAGAGTTCACTTTGGCCACATGACAATTTGCTTTTGAAAAAAATATTTCTAGACCAGTTATGTGGTCTTGTAAACAGTCACCTGCTATGATAGACTGGAGCTTTCAAGAGAATCATATTGGCATTTTTTGTTTTGGTAATCAACTGTTCTCCAAAGTATATCTGGGCTGCTGCGCCTCTCAATTTGAGTACATTTCTTTAAGTTCAGGTGGTCTTTGGCACAGCTGAGGACACACTTCAGCTTCTCTTTGGTGTACCTGAGACACAGATTGTAAGAGACCAGGGCATAGGCAGTCTGACCTAATGGTCACAAGTCAAGGATGGTTATGAGGTGGTAGTCAACGAGTAGGGATTGGAGTAATCACTAGTGCCAGGATCAATAGGCAAGAGTCAGGGACCGGCGATAAGAGTTACCATGCTGGAATCAGGAGGCAAGAGTCACTGTCAGAGGCTGAAAATCAGCAAGTGAGAAGTCACAGCAGGCCAGAAGTCTGTGTGGTTGCACAGACAACTTCTTAGGGCACCTTTTTAGTGAGCAATAGCCAATCAGAAGGCCCCAGAGTGCTGTAACTTTGGACGGTAATTCTTGCAGCGCCTAATCTACACAGTGCTCCTTGGATGTGGCTCCACATAGGTTCCTGGTGGCGATATGGGAATGTCAGCTATCCCAGTTTCTGCAGACCTGGGTTCTAGTCCCACAGATCCTTATACAGAAGGAGGACCTTGCAATAACTCTTGGATGTGTATTGGTATCATACAAATTTGAAAATTTTGCAATATGAATCATACCAGACAGTTTAGGATGTGCATCAGCAGTTTTATGCAACATTTTAGGCCTCTAAAACTGTGGTGTACAACCTCCACCCATGTTTGACTTGTGAGTTTTGGGGGGATTTTTAAAGTTCTTTATGATGATCTGCTGGAGGCCCCCCCATCAGCTTTGACAGAACTTAAGCTTTCATTTAAAAAGAATTATTAGTGATTATGGTTGCAAAATAACTATTTTACTGCTGCTCATTTTCACAGAAATATCTAGCTAGTGTACTTATCCCATCTAGCTGGATATCACAGAAATTAAAGATGGAAAGATTTATTACGACTGGAGAGAAATCTCAGGCCACTGGACTGCCCCAGGCTCCAATTCCTCTCTACAGAAAGAAAGCAGTCAGAGCTCCTCTGTGTGTTAAGATAGGTCAGATCAAAAATCCAAGGGTTTGATCATCAACTGGTCATTGAAACTTGTGGAAGGCAACTACTACTGCAAAACTCACTCTATGAGCCTAAAATCATTTACTGACTCATCACAGCAAAATATTCTCAGGTACTTAAAACTTCACAGGTGAGTGGGACTTCTGTTTTCTGCTAGTACGGAAGACTGGCCCTTTACATTCAGCACCAAACTTTCACAGACAACTTCAGCCAAATGACCTTTCTGTCCAGCCAAATGTTCAAGAAACATGTGGCAATTGTGTGCTTGCTGAAAAGATCAAGAAGCTTCAAGATTCATTTGAGCAATGACAAAGATTTTCAAGAGGAACAAAAAAAATGCATCTAAATTCAAAAATAGTGTAGATTAGTCGAAATTAAATTACTCCAGACTACTTCAATTTAAATTTCATGAAGAAAACAACTGATTTTTTTTTTTTTTAATACAGAAAATACCTGTCAAGCAACAGCAACCCAAAAAGTTATGTCACAGGGCTATTTGTACAAAACCTCTTTGAAATTACTTATTTCTGAACTGACCTTTCTATTATGAATTTAAACATCAGTTAGAGGAAGAAACAAACAGTAAAGGCCAAACAGCGAGTAAGGCCTTTGTATGTGGGCAATAAAGTTTTTTGTTTTCTTGTCTCCTCCTGCTGGAAGGCAGGCTACATTCACACTGCCTGAGCTCTCACAGAAGTACTAACAAAGTACTGACATTTCTACAGGAATCTGAAATAAAACAAAAAATACATCCCAAACCTTACTGTGTGTTCCACAATATGTTCTGCCCCTTCGGAGAAAAAAAAAAAAAAGCTTGTCATCAAGAAGTTTCCAAGAAGCGGTACCAATCTTCCCAGGGATATTCGTTCCCCTGCAGCCTTGAAATCAGATTTTATATGCATTTTGTAAACTCCTACGTACACTGGCAGTACTCAACATCATGCTGAGTAAACATCTTTTCTCTTTAAGCTTCTTCAGTACAAATACACACTCTCTGGATAGGCTTGCTCCCTGCAACAAGGTCCAGAACCTTTTGGAAAATTCTGCTAGTTAGGGACCGTGAGGACTTTCCTTCAAGTAATGGAAATTTCCAGGTGAAGCTACATAAGGAATTATGGCATCCATAAATGCTGTTTCTGACAAATGCCAGAAGAGCATGCGAAAATCCCTCTGGTTCCTTCAACTTGCTAGCTGAGCCATTTCTTTGTTTTTCTCCACAGCTATGGACAGTATAGGTTTTTGTTTTTATGTTTTGTCTCAACAACAACAAAAACTTTGGAGACGTTTGGTTCCTGGAATTGCCTTAACACGTGGGTGGCAGACTCAACAAAAAAGCCTGGGTTTAAGGAAGGCCTTTCTTGTGAACATGAATTTTCTGGTCATCGACCCTTATACCTGATATCTTGGATAATAAGTATTCACCAATCAGTTCTTCAGCTGCCTTAAGTACACTAGAAAGGCCTAGAAGGATGAAAATACTTTTCACTATTCATACTTAGCTTAGCTTTTAGGACAGATTCAAACGTCCAGACCCTTCTCTTTAATTCTGATAAGAGGATGCCTTAAAGTTTAATTCCGAGATCCTCATTGCTAGGATAGACTTGATAGTCTGCTATGCCAATGGTTCTCAAAGCCGGTCTGCTGCTTGTTCAGGGAAAGCCCCTGGTGGGCTGGGCTGGTTTGTTTACCGGTCGCGTCCGCAGGTTCGGCAAATCGCGGCTCCCACTGGTCGCAGTTCGCCGCTCCAGGCCAATGGGGGCTGTGGGAAGAGTGGCCAGCACATCCCTCAGCCGTACCACAGCCCCCACTGGCCTGGAGTGGCGAACCGCAGCCAGTGGGAGCCGCGATTGGCCAAACCTGCGGACGCGGCAGGTAAACAAACCGGCCCAGCCCGCCAGGGGCTTTCCCTAAACAAGCGGCGGACCGGCTTTGAGAACCACTGTGCTATGCCATATGAGGCCTCAGACTTTGTTCCATTATCAACGGACTGAAGAAAAGAGAGATGACACTATCATTACATAAAATCCTGTTCTTCCTCTGGGAACTCCATAAGTAATAAATAAAGCCCTGACAGCAAAATTCCCCTGTGCTGAAGAGTGAAGTTTACATTCCAGGGTGCTGTTTACATTCCTTTGGTTCGGAGACAGATCCTCCAGCACCAACAGAGAATTCCTCTCCCCTGATGCCAAGAGATGCCCTTCTGTCATTATCCCTCAGTTCCTACAATAGATCAGGAGCCTGCTGCCCCATTCACACTGGGGCAAAGTTCCCTGTATTCAAAGGATTTGAAGCTGGGATCCCTTGGGGTCTGCCTTGCCAACATCCAGGCTTGCCCTAAGGAGGTTCCTTCAGTTACAGTCTCTTCACAGTTGACTTAGTTGTTCTGAGATACCTAGTACAAAAGACTGAACTATGTCCCTTCTAAAGTTTCAGCAGCTGCCACCGTTTTGCTTTTCTTCTGGATGGGTAGAGGGATACCTCTAGTTTTAGCTTATCTTTCTTGGATCAGCAGCAAGGAATCCATGCTCTTGCAGCATTCAGTATGTATATAACTTAGGTGTGACCCTTGGGCTAATGACAAGTTGCAAATCTTCTAAAGGCCACAGAGACAACACTGCTCCGGCACAACTGTTGTCATTTTAAGCAACAAGACTTCTGGATCTCCTTATATGACAGCACTTTTTGGCATGCATCCATACTTCTTAGAAGCACTTTAACTCTTCCTTAGGCACCTCACACAGTTGATTGTAAGATATCTTTGAGGTGCCTTAAATTCTTCTCAAAAAGGCTATCCATTTCAATGCAGTATGTTCTTGATAACAACAGTTCATTATATTCCTTTCAGATCTAGTTAGCTGTCTTCAAAGAAGTGTAAGTAAACCATACTGAAGTATTTCATAAGAGAGTTGTGAACTTTTAAGATGTTAGGGAAAAATTAAATGAACTTAGTGTATTTTGTGTAAGTGAGCACTCTTGATCTTGTTTGCTTTCAGTGTAACCAGATCATTTTTGATCCGTACTGTGACCCTATTATTTCTTACTGATATGTTCCCCCCCCACACATTTTCACAAAACCCATTCAATATACTTGCAAAGTTACATAGTGTATTACATTTTAATTTAAAATTACAAGTCAAATTGACTACTATTTGATTAATTCAACATGTATGCAGTCTACGTGTAATTCAATAGACATCCATCTATATACATTTCTAATATGCTAGATTTATTTAAGTTCACTTCAGACAGATGGCAACAACATTTACAACATTAAACAAAAAGTTCAGAAAACCTGAGCCTTTTAAATTAAAATGCAGAAGGGGTTGGGGTTTACAAAGGATTTTTATTTTAGAGACTAACTAAAATTACTGTACATGGTTAAGGTACATCATAATCAAGACCTTGAACATGCATTTCAGGTAAGAAAACAAGGGATTCTGTCAGTAATGTTGGTTTCTCCTGGTCATTTAAAAATACTTATTTTTAAAGAAGGGAAATGTACTTGTTTTGTCTCAATGAGGTCCAGCGTTGTAAGTAAACAATGCCAGCAACCTTTAAAATGATCAAAAGGCACATTCAATCATCATTCTGTACCTGGTGCTAAAATAGAGATATGCGTACCACCTAGTGCTCCACTGCAGTTCAGGAATCCCACTGCTGCAAAACCATCCACTATTCCCCACATATTGCCCAAAGTAATAGTTCTGCATAGCAGGAGGCAATGAATGGCCCTGCACACTATCATGACAACAGCCCATTCAGTGATTTTCCTGACTCCAAATTGATTCTCGACTGACCAGCAGCAATTTGCTGTTGCAAGTTTCCTTAGTGCAATCGCCACTGGCTTCTCAACTGGAAGGCTGAGACGAGTTTGGCACACAGATCCAGAAACATAGCCTTGTGCACCCAAAAGTTCTGCAGCCACTGCTCATCATCCCAAACCTACATGACAATGCAATCCCACCAGTTTCTTGGGACCAGAACTAGCACTCCACCATCTGCAGCTGCTCCCTGAACGCCAACAACAACCTTGAACTCTTTCTTTCTATGTTTTGCAACAATCTAGCCTCTGAGGACTTATGTTTTCTGTGGCTCAGCAAATACTGCAGGATCATCTGCCCTGTGCTTGCAACACTCATGACAATAGTGCAGAGCAGTGCAGGCTCTATGATGCTGTCAGAGATGGCAGACAGCAAGGAGAGATGCACGGGTTTGTGCGGATTTTGAAAAGAAGGAATGAAATATTATGGATGCAGCTGAAATTATGGGCTAGAGAACACTATATCATAGGAAGCTGACCCCATGTTCCCAGTCACCCCTGCGAGACTTGTTTCAGGCATTGCAAAAACACCCTGGGCATTGGATGTTAGTGAGCTGCACAGTGGGATACGTACCACAGTGCACTGCACTCTGCATTGATACAAGCATTCCTGGTGAGGACGCACACTGCCAACACGAGGAGCCAAGTGTGCACACGCACAAGTGATGCAATAACTATCACAGCTGTATGCAGACATAACTTTGGTCAGCATAATGTTGTAGTGTAGATCTGACCTAAGTGTTTTTACTCCTACCCTCAGCCTCTCTCCTATTCACTCTCATTCACAGAGAGAGCACACTGATTTGCTACACGCTATTGAAAATTCTTCTCACTTTTCAATCTTTCATACATAATCTTTAGTTTAGGGAAAGCTTGCATTTCTTGTTCAGCTAAAATATAGGGAGAGGGCTGCAATCCAAGTGCTTGTACTTGTCTGAATGTTGTTTCTGCTCTTGGGGTACCCAGGACTGAGTGTTACCTTATCACTCCCTGCCTCCAAAATTAGGGAGTCTTGCCTGTGCCTGACTGGATGTCAGCTCCTTAACATCACCAGCCTTTCAGACACTCGGGACTTCTCTAGCCTTGCAATATTACAGTGGCACAGCTGTAGCGCTTCAGTGTAGATACTCATTACAAAGATGGGAGGAGTTCTCCTATCCACTTAGTTAAACCACCTCTCTGAGGTAGTAACTAGGTCAATGAAAGAATTCTTCTACTGACCTAGTGCTGTCTACACCAGGGGCTAGGTCAGCTTAATTATGTCACTCAGGGGTGTGGATTTTGCACACCCTGAGCGACATAGCTTGGTCAACTTAACTCTTGAGTGTTGACCTGGCCTCAAGCACTCTCCTCTGGGCTATGCCAGCCCTTTCTTTGCCTTGCAGGTTAACAAATTTGTGCATCCAAGTCGCTGACTCCCTTTGAAATCATTCCTCTGTGATATCTAGCCCCTGGCACTTGTTACTCACAGAAACCCCAGATGCTCTGTCCCCAAGAACCAGTATGCCGCAGCTTACCTTAAACCAGTGCGCCTGTAAACCACACTGCACTTGTGAGCATTTATAATACAACAAAAGTAGGTTTATTTAAGAAGGGGTAAAGATTTAACTAGACACCCTCATTCCACACAGGATTTCTTCAGTGAGCTGATCTAGAGGACTTGTCTCTACTCTATGTTATACTGAATCAGTCTTGTTTCTATTCATAGATAGGAAGAAACCCTGTCTTGTTGTAATGTTCCTTTACCACCTTCAGGAAGTTTTGATTGTTTGCAGTTCCTTCTGATGACTTTCCACTGAATGTCTTACGATAGTAGAAGGCTAAAAAATTAAGCCTTGCATTGCATCACTGGATAAATAGGGTGGGGTGACAACTCCCTCAGGAATGAATGAGCCACCACCATGACACATTATCCTCTGGTGACTAATTTTTACTCCAAGTCCATAAAGCATAATATCAATGTAAATACATTATTCCTCAAATATTACCCATGTGTACATCTCACAATATTATGAATCTTGACAAGTTACGAGTTTTCTGTAGATATAGGATATATATCTATATATAGATCCATAAAGAGTAAAATATAAGGTGCGTTTGGTGTAGTGAGTTTGCCAGGTTTAAGGTGAGAGTTGTCTGCAAAAAAGACAGGAGACCTTTTGTTAAGGAGTCTCTGTCACAAGCGTAAACCCTTAACTTTTCACTTAATCCACTCTGATACAGGACTCCTACTTTGGAAAGCTGCAGAGTTACGTTGGCTCTAAGTCAGTATGGCCTGGTCTACACTATGACTTTAATTCAGATTTAACAGCGTTAAATCAAATTAACCCTGCACCTGTCCACACAATGAAGCCATTTATTTCGAAATAAAGGGCTCTTAAAAATCGATTTCTGTACTCCACCCCAACGAGCGGAGTAGTGCCAAAATAGATTTTGTCATTTCGAATTAGGGTTAGTGTGGCCGCAATTCGATGGTATTGGCCTCCGGGAGCTATCCCACAGTGCACCATCGTGACCGCTCTGGACAGCAATCTGAACTCGGATGCACTGGCCAGGTAGACAGGAAAAGCCCCGCGAACATTTGAATTTCATTTCCTGTTTGCCCAGCGTGGAGAGCACAGGTGACCACAGATAGCTCATCAGCACAGGTAACCATGCAGGCCGATAATCAAAAAAGAGCACCAGCATGGACCGTACCGGAGGTACTGGATCTGATCGCTATATGGGGACAGGATTCAGTGCTAACAGAACTTCGTTCAAAAAGACAAAATGCCAAAACTTTTGAAAAAAATCTCCAAGGGCATGATGGAGAGAGGACACAATAGGGACTCACATCAGTGCCACGTGAAAGTCAAGGAGCTCAGACAAGCCTATCAAAAAACAAAAGGAGGCAAACAGTCGCTCCGGGTCAGAGCCGCGGACATGCCGCTTCTACACCGAGCTGCATGCAGTTCTAGGGGGGGCCGCCACCACTACCCCACCTCTGACCGTGGATTCCAAGGCGGGGATAATCTCATCAGCTACACCTGAGGATTCTGCAGACGGGGAAGAGGAGGAGGAGGAGGACGAGCTTGCAGAGAGCACCTAGCACTCCGTTCTCCCCAACAGCCAGGATCTTTTTCTTAGCCTGACTGAAGCACCCTCCCAACCCAGTATCCAAGACCACGACCCCATGAAAGGGACCTCAGGTGAGTTTACCGTTTAAAATATAAAACTTGTTTTAAAAGCAAGGGTTTCTAATGATTACTTTGCCCTGAGGACTTGGGATGCATTCGCAGCCAGTACAGCTACTGGAAAAGTCTGTTAACGTGTCTGGGGATAGAGCGGAAATCCTCCAGGGACATCTCCATGAAGCTCTCCTGGAGGTACTCCAAAAGCCTTGCCACAAGGTTTCTGGGCAGTGCAGCCTTATTCTGTCCTCCATGGTAGGACACTTGACCGCGCCATGCTTGCAGCAAGTAAACTGCATGACAAAGCCTGGCAGCGTATGGTCCCGGTGTTTGCTGGCATTCAAGCAACACCCGTTCTTTATCTCGCTGTGCAATCCTCAGGAGAGTGATATCGCTCATGGTAACCTGATTGAAATACGGGAATTTAATTAAGGGGACAGAGGTGGCTGTTCCTACTGGGCTGTTTGCCTGTGGCTGAAAAGAAATCCTTCCCTGGAGTTAGCCAAGCGCGGGGGGGAGGGGGGAATTGGCCCAGAGCTTTTCGCGTTTGGCTAGCAGAGATCTTCCCTGATACCAGCCACGCAGTGGGGGGAGGGGTCAAGCGATCATCCAGAGAATTGGATGGGGGGGGGGTGCTTAGTTTGTTTTCTGCTGCAGCAGGTTAACAGGAAAACCGCAGCACTCAACGCGCTTTGCTTGGTATGTGGGAAAGGAGGGCGCAGAAGCCGAAAGACAATGCCTTACCATGGCCGCATGCAAGCCGAATTCTGTTGCCCGGACCTGTGTCTGTGATCTCTAGCAGCAAAGCAACAGGCACTCAATATTAAGAGGCAAAATGCGACCTTGCACAGAAATCACATGTGCTATGTAATGTGAATAGTGTTGGTCACCGTGAAAGAGTATAGGCATTGTTCTGCAAAATGTATCTTTTTAAAAAATTCTCTCCCTTTTTCCCTCCCTCCAGCAGCTGCAAATTCTTCAAGCCTCCCTCCTCCGTCTCGAAGGCTATCACAGATAAGGCGTCGGAAAAAGAAGACGCGAGATGATATGTTTGCAGAAATCATGAAATCCACCCGCAGTGACCCAGCTCATCTGAATGAGTGGAAGGACACTGCTTCAAAGTGTAGGAAAGAAGCCAGTGAACGTGAGGACAGGAGGGACGCTTGAGATGAGAGGTGGCGGCAGGAAGATCAGAGGAGGCAGGATGCAACGCTGGGGCTGCTGCGTGAGCAAACAGACATGCTCCTGCGTCTGGTGGAGCTTCAGGAATAGTAGCAGGATAACAGAGTGCCGCTACAGCCCCTGTATAACCTCCCTCCCCCCTCACCATGTTCCATAGCCTCCTCACCCAGACGTGCAAAAACGCGGGGGGGGGGGGAGGCTCCGTACACCTTCCCATTCCACCCCAGTAAACAGCCCAAGCAAAAGGCTGTCATTTTTTTAACCTTTTTTTAGTGGCCTTTTCCTTCCCGACGATCCTCCTCCCAAACCCCACCCGGGTTCTCTCCCTCTTTTTATAATCTATTAATAAAGAATAAATGATTTTTAAACGATAGTGACTTTATTTGGTTTGAAAGCAAGCTGGGGGAAGAGGGAGGGTGGGTTCCTTACAGAGAATGAGTCAATAAAGGGGGCGGGTTTTCATGAAGGAGAAACAAACAGATATTTCACACTGTAGCCTGGCCAGTCATGAAACTGGTTTTCAAAGCTTCTCTGATGCACAACGCTTCCTGGTTGCTCTTCTAATTGCCCTGGTGTCTGGCTGTGCGTAATCAGCAGCCAGGCGATTTGCCTCAGCCTCCCACCCCGCCATAAAGGTCTCCCCCTTACTTTCACAGATATTGTGGAGCACACAGCAAGCAGAAATAACAATGGGGAGATTGGTTTGGCTGAGGTCTGAGTGAGTCAATAACGATCGCCAGCGACCCTTTAAACGGCCAAATGCACATTCTACCACCATTCTGCACTTGCTCAGCCTGTAGTTGAACAGCTCCTGACTCCTGTCCAGGCTGCCTGTGTATGGCTTCATGAGCCATGGCATTAAGGGGTAGGCTGGGTCCCCAAGAATAACTATTGGCATTTCAACATCCCCAACGGTTATTTTCTGGTCCGGAAAGTAAGTCCCTTGCTACAGCCCTTTAAACAGAGTAGTGTTCCTGAAGACGCGACCGTCATGAACCCTTCCCGGCCAGCCCACGTTGATGTTGGTGAAACGTCCCTTGTGATACACAAGTGATTGCAACACCACTGAAAAGTACCCCTTGTGGTTTATGTACTGGGTACCCTGGTGCTCCGGTGCCAAGATAGGGATATGGGTTCCATCTATCGCCCCACCACAGTTAGTGGATGGCTTTGCTGCAATGGGATTCCCTATGACCTGCAAATTTCCCAGAATCACTACCTTTCGTAGCAGCACCTGAGTGATTGCTTTGGCTACTTGCATCACAGCAGCCCCCACAGTAGATTTGCCCACTCCAAATTGATTCCCGACTGACCGGTAGCTGTCTGGTGTTGCAAGCTTCCACAGGCCTATCGCCACTTGCTTCTCAACTGTGAGGGCTGCTCTCATCTTGGTATTCTGGCGTTTCAGGGCAGGGGACAGCAAGTCACAAAGTTCCATGAAAGTGCCCTTACGCATGCGAAAGTTCCGCAGCCACTGGGAATCATCCCACACCTGCAACACTATGCGGTCCCACCAGTCTGTGCTTGTTTCCCTTGCCCAGAATCGGCGTTCTATGGATAGAACCTTCCCCATTAACAACATGATCTCCAAAGCACCGGGGCCCGCGGTTTGAGAGAATTCTGTGTCCGTGTCCATGTCCTCATCACGCTTATTGCTGCGCTGCCGCTGCCGCCGCCGCCTCGTTTTTCTGGTCCTGGCTCAGCATAAACTCCACGAGAACGCACGAGGTGTTTACAATGTTCATGACTGCTGTCTTGAGCTGAGCGGGCTCCATGCTTGCCGTGGTATGGAGTCTGCAGTGTTCACCGAGGAAAAAAGGCGCGAAATGATTGTCTGCCGTCCATTGCTTTCATGCGGGGAGGGTGGGAGGGGTGAGGTTGTACCCAGAACCACCTGCGACGATGTTTTTTTGTCCCATCAGGCACTGGGATCTCAACACGGAATTCCAATGGGCAGGGGAGACTGCAGCAACTATGGGATAGCTACCCACAGTGCCACGCTCCAGAAATCGACGCTAGCCCCGGTACATGGACGCACACCGCCGAATTAATGTGCTTAGTATGGCCGCATATATTCGACTTTATACAATCTGTTTCCCAAATTCAAATTATATAAATTTGGATTAATCCCGTAGTGTAGACATATCCTATGTGTGACATGATTCGCTCTGCTTCCCAATTTGGGAGCAACATATCATGTGTTCTTAACCTGCCCAAATACAGAGCCAGCTGCTGCTTCTGACACAAATGACCATTAAACAAAATTAGCCACAGTAAAGAATTACAGCAGCTGTGACCATTATAGTTAGGTTCAAGAGTTTCCATTCCATCTTCAGTCATTTTCATGTACCCCATTTCTCTAATTTAGTGCACAAGTTGGAAGGTGTGCTGTAATTAAGTCAAGGGTCTGCTTCACTAATTTAACAGCAAGGATAAAAATATAGCTCAGTAACCTCATTTATTGTGCACAATCCAATCTGTTCATGGAATGAGCAAGAGTATTGCAGAATAGTATGTGTTCATACACACAAAGAGGGACAAACCTGAGTTGCAGGTGAAACCTTTACTCTGAAATATGCATCAGAAAATGACACTTTATAATGTTAAAATGTAATAAAATGGGGGTGCTGTCTGTACCATTTCTGAATTGTGGATAATTTTATGAAATCATATCATGAAATTTCTGTGTCATGGAAAGCCTACATATATGCAAATGCCCCATGAGTTAGCAGGGTTCTGTCAAGTCTCTGCCAGACCAGAAACAAGGGTGAATGATCAGCACTCAATGACCACATATTCAAAGTAAAACACCTTGGGATGATGGGTTTGCTGTAGCTGGGAGAAGATACCCCTTCAGCCAAGAGGAGAAGGGAAGGGAAGGAATTGGAAGTAATGGAAAATTACTGGGAGGGGAACAAAAGGAGCAGGTAGACCCAAAAGGAGCCTATAAAGGGACTCATAGGGCGAACTGAGGAGCCATTTTGCACCAGATTAAGATGAAGGAGGCTGCTGCAGGGGCAGGGTAGGCAAGAGGATGGAAAACCCTGTTTGCTTGAACACAGATGATACCCAAGGACTCCCAAGGAAAGGGTGAACTAATGTGAGGGACATTGCGTTTAGGGTACTTTATTGTTTTGTATGATCTGTACTCTCATGAACATGACCCCACTGCCTGTTGGAATGTGCTGCAGGTATCTCACTCTGAGGACCTGTCTACACCTGCAGTTATTCAGGAACAGCAATTTCTAAACAACTCTATGTGGATGCTCTAATTCTAGAAGAATACCTTGTTCTAGTTTATATTAATCCACTTTCAAAGTGGATACAGCTAAATCAGAACAAGGCATTCTTATTCCAGAATAAGAGCATCCACACAAAGGCCTGGTCTACACTACAGGGTTAGGTCGAATTTAGCAGTGTTAGGTCAATTTAAAAAAGAATGCGTCCACACAACCAACCCCGTTCCGTCGACCTAAAGGGCTCTTAAAATCGACTTCTGTACTCCTCCCCGGCGAGGGGAGTAGCGCTAAAATCAAATAGATTTGCTGGAAATCTTTGCTAGGTCAAATTTGGGGTAGTGCGGATGCAAATTGATGGTATTGGCCTCCGGGAGCTATCCTGGAGTGCTCCATTGTGACCGCTCTGGACAGCACTTTGAACTCTGATGCACTAGCCAGGTACACAGGAAAAGCCCTGGGACCTTTTGAATTTCGTTTCCTGTTTGGTCAGCATGGCAAACTCAGCAGCACAGGTGACCATGCAGTCCCCACCCCCGAATCGTAGAGCGTAGAATGTTTCTCCACTCCCCCTATCATCGCCGTCCCTGAGGTTATCACAGATTAGAAGGTGGGGAAAAAAAACAACACTCGCGGTGCCATGTTTTCTGAGCTCATGCAGTCCTCCTGCACTGCTAGGGCACAGCTTAATGCATGGAGCCATTCAGTGGCAGAGGCCAGGAAAGAATTAAGTGAGCGCAAAGAGCGGAGGCAGGACACGATGCTGAGGTTAATGGGGGAACAAACGGACATGATGAAGCGTCTGTTGGAGCTGCAGGAAAGCCAACAAGAGCACAGACCCCCACTGCACCACTGTATAACCACCTACCCTCCTCCCCATATTCCCTAGCCTCCTCACCCAGACGCCCAAGAACGCGGCGGGGGAAGGCTCTGGGCACCCAGCCACTCCACTGCAGAGGATGACCCAAGCAACAGAAGGCTGTCATTCAAACAGTTTGATTTTTAGTGTGGCTACAATAAGTAATGTGGCCTTGTCCTTCCCTTCTCCCCCACCCCACCTGGGCTACCTTGTCCGTTCTCATTTGTTTTTTGTTTAAAATTAAGAAAGAATGCATGATCACAGCCACGCGGGCAGCTGGAACGGAGTCATGGACCCTCCACCTATCCTGGGCCAGGTGGGGAGCTGGGATGGGCGGGAACCCAGACCAGGGGCTGCTCTCAGTCCCCCTGCACTGCAGTCAGGTGGAGGGTCCATGTGGCTCCCACAACTGCCCGGGCTCCCCACTGGCCTAACCAGGGCGTGGGGCCTAAGGGGGAAAGAAGAGAGCGCGGTCTGCTCTAGCAAAGAGTGGATGGGCCAGGCCCATCCACCTTCAAAAAGTGGGAGGGCTATGGCCCCCCGGGCTCCGGCGCCACTGGTAGAACCTCAAGAGTATCAAAACAACAGAGTTAATAACTGACCAGTCAACCACACACCTCATTTGGAACCAGAAGTACGCAATCAGGTGGGGGGAGGAGAGCAAATACTGTACATACTGTGTTAAATGTTAACTACTAAAAAAGGAAAAAGTTTAAAAAAGATTTGACAAGGTAAGGAAACCATTTCTGTGCTTGTTTCATTTAAATTAAGATGGTTCAAAGCACTGTTTTTCTTCTGCATAGTAAAGTTTCAAAGCTGTATAAAGTTAATGTTCAGTTGTAAACTTCTGAAAGAACCACCATAACATTTCATTCGGTTACAAACATTTTAGAGTTACGAACTATCTCCATTCCTGAGGTGTTTGTAACTCTGAGGTTTTACAGTAACCCTGTAGCCATTTCTATACCCAAAGAAAGGAAGGAAGGGGCATTTATGGTCTCTGGATTGAAATCTAAATCTACACCTCATTGCCCAGGGAGCACAACTGTTATGTGCGGCCTCTAGGGAGGAAGAGAAGTTCTTCACTGATCGAAGAGAGGAAATAAAACCTCTGAAGACTAAAAATGAGGCCTTTATTTAAACCCCATACCCCCAAAGAGTATGGGAAGGGAGGAGGTGAGGAAAGAGAGAAGACACATTTTTAATACAGAGGAAAAGGGTTAGCTACAAACCTGTGCAATTCACATCCATATGCTGGTACAAACCTGCCTATTTCCTTATATGATTTCTAAAAGATCATTTCAACATGAATCAACTGAATTAGCCTCTTAAAGTAGGTCGTTGCTCTAGCAACCAGTAGGCTGTTTGGACAACTCCCTGCAACAATGACCTACTTTTCAGCTCCTCCTAGGACAGCCTCATATAACTAGAATTTCATGTTCACATCTGAAACATTCTAAAGAGAGAAGGCTAATCTGCAACTTGTAAAACCCATCTTTCCTGGAAACAAAAATAGACTTCCAGAATGTTCAGAACCCAGATCAATTAGTTCCTCTACACTGACTAGAAACATATTCAGTATGGAAACAAAGCTATTCAGTACACATTCAGACTTCAAAAAGCATTTAAGAAAGTCAATTATTAAAACTCAAAAATGCTAACAGAAAATAGCATGAGAAGCTGCCAGAATGAACATGTCCAAAAGCAGTGTTGATCTCTGACAGCGATCTTCATTGTAAACCGGCTGCTTCACTACATTACAGAGAGGAGCTGAGAGAGATATTCCTCGATTACAGACTTGAATAATATTAAGGTTGTGACAAAACTCAGCAATGACAAAGTTAAAATTGATACTTTGCATTTAACCCTGTATAAAGATAAGATGGTGGTGGAGGAAACATACAACATAAATCTAGGAAATAGCATTGACGGTAACTTGGTAACTTCTTGTCTATTGTTTGTCACAAGCGTGGTGTTAACATTTCCAAAAAAAAAAAAAGAAAGAAAGAAAAGTTTACCAGTACACCTTTACTCAGAAGTTTATGAAAACAAATCTGAATTCTACTAAAATTTTGGAGACAGCTAGCTCTTACATAAAACTGAAAAGTCAGCAATGTTTACCTGTAGAATACATGGCTACTCGACTATCCAATTTCCCAACCATTTACATTAAGCCCACATACTTAAAAAGGCATTGTGCAATAAAATTTTATAAGTGAAAAAAAAAAATCACATTCCAAGAACAAGAGAGGTGCTACAGATGCAAATCCATTATTACACAGTATGCCTGGGGTTTCTGCTTTTTGGTTTTAACCAATAAACACCAACAGAGCACCCCCAGCACAAAAAAGAAATAGGTATTTATCCAATAAACACCAGAAATGGCTACTTGTATCTAAGGGCTTGTCTACACAGAGCAGTAATATGGACTATGGGGATGTGATTTCTAAAGTGCACTACGCTGCACATTAATTGGTTACTCCTGAGGCAATTCTGTGCCAAAAAAGTTAAAAAATTAAAATTCTGCAAAATTTGCTCATTGGGGTTCTGGGTGCAGGGGCAATGGGACTCTTCTGGGGGGGGGGGTGAGGGGAAGGGGGGGGGGGGGCTCCGGATGCTGGGGGTGCACGGGGCTTGTCAGGGTAGTCCAGGTGCAGGGGGGGCTCTTTGGGGTGGGGGTCCAGAAGGGGCTGTGCATGGGGGCTCCAGATTCCGGGGTGTGAGACTTGGAAGAGAGGAGGTTCAGGTGCGGGGGGGAGGGGGAAAAAGGGTCCGGATATGGGGAGTTGGGCAGATGGGGGAGTAGCTCCCTGTACAATGATCCCTTCCTCTGTGGCTGAGGAGTAAGGGGGCAGGAAGTGGGGATGTGTGTGCACGGAGCTTCCTGCAGTCAAGAGAGCTTTCTGGGGGTGGGTCTGACCCATACCTGGCCGCTCCTTGCAGGGAGGAAGTCCCATTCTCCCCAGCCCAGCCCAGCAGCTGAGTCCAGTGCAGGATAAGAGCCACTGGTCAGGGCATCCCCAGTTCCCCCCACCCACGGTCCGCCAGCTGCTCTAGATGCCCAAAATGGCATGCCTGCGCTGCTGGGGAGGGTGCATGATCACTTTTGCAGCTTCCCTTTGCTTCACTGTCAAAAGTCATTTTTCTGCAGGGAAGCAAAGAAATCTGCAGGGGACATGAAAGCTGCACTTGTGCAGTGGTGCAGAATTCCCTCAGGAGTAATTGGTGCATGTAGACCCTGCTAGCATATACTAAAAGTTCCCTAGTACGCTTTAACATAGAGCTCTTTGAAGGTATACTACATTAAACTGCACTAGAGAACATTACAAAAAGATTACAGTAGTATATACTGTAATGTGTAATGTATATTATATACATTCAGGGCGGATAAAAATCAATGATTTTTAAAAAAAATTAAAAAACTGATTTTTTTTTATAAAATGCTTTTGGAGGAAAAAAACATCTAAAGATAGATATATCTTAATTAAAACTTTGAGCTATAATGTCTCATCATGGAATAGGGATTATAAATTCTAATTCTATAGTATGAGACAATATATTCATGTAATGTTTAAGAAAAGTTTTGTAAACAAGTTCAAATAGTTCATGGATTAGGGACCCAATATTATGGGGCTCCTGTATAGATTAACCTAAATAATCTTTCTATCTACCCAATGAGACTCAGTGCTCAGTCTAGAAGAGACCATCAGAGATGCTTAGTTTTGCAGTTCTCAAACTGTGGATTTGTGTCTCCAGAGATAACATGCTTGTTAACAGCAAAAATGTTTTTAAATAAATAGAGGTGAGAAATAACAGACCTCAACCCTATTGTCCCTCCACAAATTTGTGTACACAGAGTCAATCCCTTACCTCTATCTAAAAGTGCAAAGTTTCAAGAAGTACAATGAACAGAAGATTGTTGGGACGGAATAGATCTGGACAAGGAGAAGAAGTCTGGAGATAAATGTGAGAAGAGAGGGCCAGGCAGTAGAAACAAAAGTGAAACTGTTTGAGCAGCATATTCTTCCTTTGGACTAATTCATTCCAAATTGAGAAATCGTTTGGGACCTGAAAAAGCAGGAAAGCTTTCTCTCCCCCGCCCCTTCCAGATTACGAACAGGAAAATGAAGGTGAAGATGACTGAATTAGCTGCAGAAGCCAATATTTTAAATTTCTCATGCTGACCTGACAGTTGATTAAATATTTTTTTAATATTTCATTTAACTATTTTAGTTAAAAACAATTTTAACAAAAACAAACCTGATTTTAAAAAACTTGAATGTTTAACTACATTCAAAAATTCACATAGTTATTTTGTTAAAATATTATATGTTTGCTGTTGAAGAAAAAAATTCAGAATACATAACGGTGTTGTTTTAGTTAAATAAAACAATTTAAATGTCTGTCTGGTGATGTCCTCCTCCTAATACAGCATGGAAAGAAAATCCTCCAAATATTAATGATTAACCTTTGAATTAGAGATAGTTCACCTCCCAATGACTTTATAAATATCTGCTTCAATTACCTTTGGTATTTTCTGATATAGCTGTAAAACTAATCTGAAAAGTTTTCAAAATAAATCACTTAAAAAATGTATAGTGTGTAACTTCTAAAAATGAAACCTACATCTATCTCTAAGTTGTGAAGAATATGTATTAAGGTTATAATAACCCATGAACTTATGTAGAAATCCATGATTAAAATCGAGTCTTCCTGACTAGTGATTTAAATCATGTTTAAATCAAAGCCACCCTGTATACATTACAGTACAAAGAGAAAGCCCCCCCCAAAAAAACCTGATTTTTGGACAGCCTCATAAAGCTCAAACATTGCTAAAAAAAAAACCCTCTGAAAAATGAAATTAATAAACCCTGACGAACAGAAGCCACACATATGCCCTAATGAAGACAACATTAATAGAAAGGTTTGAACCGTTTCTATGGGGAAAGAAGTAACTTATTTGTATCTTAAGTCTTGACAAAATCTGTAAGTTAATAGGAAGACTATTTGAATCCATGACAAATGATAACATGGATGTAAAATTTTGGATGATGTTCTAGCACCCAAGTCTTGGGTAAATCCTGTAAGGATTATGAACCTCTACTACTCCTGCGAACAGCACTTCCCTAAACACAGCAAAACAAAAAACTAAGACCATTGTAATTTTAGTTTGCCATGGCTAGTCAAGTGCAATATGTGGAATCCTGAAAAGGTGAAACTAGGGAGAGCAGAGAATACTGGAGGGAAACTCAAAAGTAAGAGGAGAGTTGAATCTGTTCAGTGGCAGAGAATCTGAGTTCTATAAGGGGATAGGCCTATTGTGCAGTCACACTCCTCAAGACAGACTGTGGAAGAAGAAGTGATCAGCCTCCTGAAGATGGGAAGGAAGATTTACAAGTGGGATCACAGGATTTTCCAAAGACACGTCAACCTCTCGCCTGTCCCCAATACAAAAAGGTGTGTGTGTGGGGGGGGGAATCTACACTAACCTCACTACAATTTTCATTCCAACAAATTCCTATATACATGCAGCACTGCTGAAATATAAGTACCTCTGAGCTGGATAGTGGTAGCCAACTGCTTTATTGGAAAGGAAAATTTTGGTCAGAGAAACCGGGAAAAGTCTACTCAGCTGAAGATCATCACGTCTAGAGAAAACAAGCAAGACCTGGGTCTCTTCAAATGCATCTTAAAACTTTTTGTTTTTGAGGTTTGAGGGAAGATATAGCATACTGATAGGGAGATAGCAAAATTCAGGTAATTTTTTTTTTAAATTACCCCCTTTTTTGCACACAATATCTCTTGGGCAACTAACTGGCAACTTGCCAGAAAATTTGAAGGAATAACTAAGCGAAAAAATCAGTTTCCTTAATTTGAAGATTTTTCTCTTCTCTCCAATGATAAAATTGTCTTGAGTCAGGAAATGTTGTTTAACCTGATGATAAAAACTGTTTTTCCTGTAATATCCATATGGTACTACTCTTCAAGTGTCACTGGTCACTTCATGGAATTAAAATACTTCCATGACCTGACTGTCCATATTCCCTATTACATGAAAGGAAAGAGAAGAAGGCAATCAGTAAATCAACTGTGTGTGGAGAACTGGTTAAAAAATAAAGATTCACTGATAATGCCACATATAAACTGTGTACTTGACTAAAGGAAAACATTTTATATAACTGGATTGCATGAAGGAAGCTGCTTTCATGTCCACTGAGTAATAAGTAGTCCCCAACTGGGATTTCTTGGGTGTTATTTTCCAAGGATCTTGATTTGACCATTCCATTCAGTTTTAGATTTTTCATCTTGGAAAGAGTCTTCCATTTTCTTGGCACCAACACAGACATCAAGATCAGACTAAGTCAGATTGCCATTATTTAATTAAAAAAAATACTGGGCAAGAGAAGGAAGTTATGTTGGATTCTTGGTGGGGAATACAGGAACAGAGAAGAGCTCAAATGCAGATAATTCTATGGCATAACCATTAATAATTCCTTTCAGATCTCATTTCTCCTCTATGATACTTAGCCCAGTCAGAGGTCCACAGTCAAGTTTTCACTGATGATATGCTGGATAAACCTCTGTTAGAGGTAGAGGGAATGAAATGAAGAACAGATCTTGAAATCACTCTCCCCTAAAACCACAGACCATCTTAATCTGAGGAATGAAAAGGCAGTTTACCCATTACCCACAGGATTGGTCTCTAAACAGTGTAAACCCGGACTAGAATTATTTCTCTGTCCTGTAATAACTGAAACCTATAAAAATCAATTACTCAATTGCTTTTCTGAGAATTTCCTTAATGCATCTCCTTCAAATGGTGTTTGGATGATGATGATGATGATGAATGTGGGGATCTGCATTTCAAACCAAGCCTAATTTCAGGAGTATCTATTTATGTTATATAATGAATAGAAAAAGATCAGATTATTATTAAAATGTAGCATAAAAATCAATGACAACTCTCATATTGTGCTTTTAACAGAAGTACATTATTTTCATCCACAGATCTCAGTGCTTTAAAAAGCAAGCATCATTATCCCCATTTTACAATTGGGGAAACAGACACAGAAAAATGACATGACTTGCCGATGGTCACCCAGAAGAGCAGGGGCAGAGCAGGGAACAGGCTGTTAGATGCCTAGATCAGAAGAACACCACTTCTCAAAGTAAAAACTGAACCCAGGACAGCTGCTGTGTTTTAGGTTTTTTGTTTTAAAAGAGTGTTAACTTCTCACATCCTGAGAGAGCTCTCCCTTTCTATTTACTTGCCTCTCCAACCTTCTCCCTTTTCCCTGTCTAAGGACACTGTGCTGTTTACAATTGCTGTCTGGAGTTCCTCTCCTCCAGCTCCATCCTAGACCCCTTACCATCCAGCTTCCGCCTTTACACTCAACTGAAATCACTCTCACCAACATCTCTCATGACATCTTAATCAAATCTCATAACCAGTACTCCGTCATCATTTTCCTCACCTATTGGTCACCTGTGACACAGCTGACCATGCTCCTCTTCTTGAATCTCTTGTCCTCCCTTGGCTTTCATGACTATCCTATCCTAGTTCTCTTCCTACTTTTCTAATCACTCTGTCAGCTTGTCCTTTGGAGGATCCCTCTCCAGCTTTCTGCAGGGATTCCACAGCGCTTGGTCCCTATCTCTTCTCCCTTTATCTCTGGGTAATCTCATCTGCAAACACAAATTCAACAAATAGGTCCCAGCACAGTGAAGTCCTTACCAAATAAAATGCACTGAAGTTATTATTTGCCTTCACAGTGAGAGACTTGCAGAATTGCTGGGGTAACCTAAGAGATGCCTAAGATGGAAATTCAAGCACCAGAAATATGAATATTTCACACTTAAGAATAATTCTTACAAACCATGAAGGTGAGAGTTTGTTTAAAAAATTAGAGAGGAATTAGTTTCGAAAAGTTGAGCGCACAAAAGAGTATAGGGTGCTGGAACTGGGGGTGCTGCAGCACCACCTGGCTTAAGGTGGTTCCATCATATACAGGGTTTACAGTTTGGTTCAATGGCTCTTAGCACCTCCACTATACAAATTGTTCCAGCGCCCCTGGAAAACAGAAATAAATGCTTGTAACTCTACTTCTCTGATTGGGTAAAGCAACAGACTATATTAATAAGACTGGCAGTGCCTCAAGCCAGGAAGTTATGAAGCACAGGTTATGGAGAAACTTCATATAATGCCTCCCTCCCCCTCCCAAGTGAAACCTTCTCTGCCATAAAAAACAGCACCTAACATTATAAGCTACTGAACACGCCAAAATATTCCCACAGCAAAAGAACAATTCAGTTCAAAATAAAAATACATTAACTCTATGCAGAGTTAATATTTTCTCATTTCAAAAAAAACCAAACAATACTAGTATTTTAAAGAAAACAGAGAGAAAAAAACAAAATTCTACCACATGAAATTAATAGGATCCCTAAGATTTTCCAAAACTACTCCTTCATGCCAACATCCTTCCCAACCAACAGGAATCAAGGAAAACAGAAGAAATGTAAATGATCAGTCAAACTGAATCCTTACATGGCAAGACAATGAAGAAGAAAAAAAATGGAGATATTTCTATTAATCAAATGCCAAAACAATAGCAAAAGCATTTTCTTTCATACTGAAGACAAACGTGATATAAGCGTGATTTGTACTCTGCTCGTAACAGGCAAACATATTGAAAAACAGTCAATCTGAGACAAAGTCATGCTCAAACCCTTTATAACCTATCCTGAAAAAAAAAGTTATACCTTTAACTTGTGTATTGTGCGGAGAAAAGCTCACAAGTCATTCAGTTTCTTCTTAAACTATGGTTCCACTGTGAAATGAGATCTACATCTTTTTTTTGAGGGCAGAATTTAAACCATGTAAAATAAAAGTAACTGAACAGCCAGTTAGATTTCTTAATATATGTAAGGGGTGGCCAAACACTGGCTCATGAGCTCTTTTACAGTTAATGTGCAGCTCGCAGAGCACCCACATCTCCACATTCTCCACCTACCAGACTGGGGGAGAGGGGAAGATCGGGACCTCTGCCTTGCAGCACATGGTAGGGTAGGGGCTTCTGCCCAGCGGGGTAGTGGGTCTCGGGGCTTCAGCCCCATGCAGTGCACCTACCAGGGGGCTTGGATCTTCAGCAGGAGCAGGGCTGAAGCCCAGAGTCCTGGCAGCTGTGCCCCAGCTCTCAAACTTTTGAAGATTGTCATATGTGGCTTGGAAAATCAGTAAGTTTGGCCACCCCTGATATATGTCAATGCCAGAAATGAGACATCATAACTCTGATATCAAGGAGTTAAGGACAAAAACTTCCATTTTGCATCTTCCTGCCCTATGTCCTATCACTTTTTACATATATTTAATCAATCTTCTGTAAGATTCTGTCCTAACATTTGAGAATGGAAATGAAAAATTCGTTATCTAGAACCAGTACCTCTGGAATGATTAACAGGGAGATATACTTAGGTGCCAATTCAACAACTTGAGAGGCAGAATAATAATCAAAAACATGGCATTAGAGGGCTTAGGAAAGAAGCCAAGAAAAAAAAAAAAAGAGGTCAGTGAGGCCATGTCACTGGTTAGTAATTATACTTGCTCAATATGGCAACTATACAAAAATAGGTTTCAGAGTAGCAGCCGTGTTAGTCTGTATCCGCAAAAAGAACAGGAGTACTTGTGGCACCTTAGAGACTAACAAATTTATTAGAGCATAAGCTTTCGTGGACTACAGCCCACTTCTTCGGATGCATATAGAATGGAACATATATTGAGGAGATATATACACACACATACAGAGAGCATAAACAGGTGGGAGTTGTCTTACCAACTCTGAGAGGCCAATTAAGTAAGAGGAAAAAAAACTTTTGAAGTGATAATCAAGATAGCCCAGTACAGACAGTTTAACTGTTTTTTTTCTCTTACTTAATTGGCCTCTCAGAGTTGGTAAGACAACTCCCACCTGTTTATGCTCTCTGTATGTGTGTGTATATATCTCCTCAATATATGTTCCATTCTATATGCATCCGAAGAAGTGGGCTGTAGTCCACGAAAGCTTATGCTCTAATAAATTTGTTAGTCTCTA
>NC_048298.1:95816391-95847516 GCF_013100865.1 Trachemys scripta elegans
ACACACATACAGAGAGCATAAACAGGTGGGAGTTGTCTTACCAACTCTGAGAGGCCAATTAAGTAAGAGAAAAAAAACAGTTAAACTGTCTGTACTGGGCTATCTTGATTATCACTTCAAAAGTTTTTTTTCCTCTTACTTAATTGGCCTCTCAGAGTTGGTAAGACAACTCCCACCTGTTTATGCTCTCTGTATGTGTGTGTATATATCTCCTCAATATATGTTCCATTCTATATGCATCCGAAGAAGTGGGCTGTAGTCCACGAAAGCTTATGCTCTAATAAATTTGTTAGTCTCTAAGGTGCCACAAGTACTCCTGTTCTTTATACAAAAATACTAATCCACACAAGAGTTACCTGCATGGTTAAGAGGAGAATTTCCCATACAACATCAATATATTGAAGTATGCTCTAAATTTGCCAGGTTAAAAAAATCCTGAAAACCAGAAACACTGCAAATGTCTCTTTATTTTGCATAACTTCTAACGTGAATGGAGGAATCATGATTGATGTAAAGACAGTGATCACAATGTAATGTTATTTCCAAAAAGAAACAAAACCTAGTCTCCTCATTTCTTTTCTAGTTTTATTACAGCACCTTTTTCTAATGCCCATTCCGTTAACTATGCTTTAACTTCAAAGACAGATGATAACCTGACAATGTTAGTCACTCCGGGTGCACTGATTTAGAACAAAAGGTGACAGGTCTGGAAGAGAATCTGGGTCACTGGTCCAGCCCTTTGCAAGACAAGGATTTTTGTCTACATACATTTCCTCAGTTTAAAACCCTCCCTCAATCCAATGCTAAACTCATGTTGATTAAAAAATGGCTAAATTAGCAGCAGAAAAAGGAAACTGACAAGAAATTTTTTTAAGATTTTCAATTGCTGAGTGAGCATCTGCTCCTAATCACAGAGTTGTTTTGTTGTTGTTTTGCCAGTGCAATGCCCTTTTCTGTAAAAAAAACACATGAGCAAATAACCAATATCCGAGAAGATAAGCGCTTGACTATCAATTTCAGCTGCTGAATGATAGCTCCAAACTGAAAGGGCCATTTTACAGGTCGTGTGTGCACACACTACAGCTGCTAAAAAAATGAAAACAAAATTATGAAAAAAATTTAAGTTATTTCCATTTAGTTCAAAACAAACTTATTTGGTTTTTGGTTTTTTATAAACTTATTGAAATCATTCTGGTAAATAGTTTTTGAGACTGGTTTTGTTGGTATCTTAATGGTGGTTGTAAATTTTACTTGAAAAAGCTTTAATAAAACACATAATAAAGAACTATGAAGCAGAAGGCAGAGTCTCTGGTACAAAAACTGTGTTTATAGCAAGAGCCATATAGGCACTGAAAACTGAAGCAATTCAAATGGTCTCTTAGGAGAGGGTGCTGCAGTATCTGGAACTAGTTCTGGGAGATCTCTGATCTTGTTGGAGAGGTGAAGGATTAGTACAGAGCAGGCATTCTTCCTTTAAAAAAAAAAATTCTCCAATGTTCTATGTTTTTCTTTTAGACTATAAGTTCTTCAGAGTGTGGATTGACTTGGTCTTCTGTACAGCACTAAGAATATTTTTAGATTAAGCTGGCTAACACATGTGCTAAATGTGAGTAATATATATTATACACACATAATTGTATACTGAATGGTTGCCAGAAACCCAAAGGATGTTAGTGTTAATATTAATGAGGCTTTTCTTCTTTAGTAGGTCCCATGAAGTTCACACCTGCTCACAGATCACAAGCTTCCATGCTGCATGCTGACCTTTTACAGGCTATAGGAGTAGAAACATGTCTTGATTTGTTTCTCCATAATATTACATATTTCAGGATATTTAACGTTCTTAATTCCTACTCCACTTACAAACAAATGTAGGAACCTGCAATGTATTTTAAAAACATCAGCCTTGCCTTATTCCTTTAGGCTGGCTCCAGTCTCCAGCAGATAGAATGATTAGGAAATACAATTTCACAGCTTGTAGTGGCATGTATGTAGTTCTACCATAAAAGCAGAAAACTATGAATTGTTTATAAAGCTACAAGATGTTTTTCAGTAGAAAGTATCTGCTGAAAACAACTTGTAAAGACAATTGTTGATCATCCCATTCGGAACAAGTGTCCAGCAACACCTATATTATACAGCATAATTCTAAGTTAAGGGTTAATGCATGTTTGTCAATAAAAATAAAATATCATAGGAAGAGTAGTCCAGTACTTCTACTTTCTCAAGACTATAAATAGGACTACCATGAGCAGAAGTTGGCAACTTCCAAACATTTAAAGAAGTTAACTTGTCCATGAAGTACTCGGATGTCCTTGGATAGAGAAGATTATATAAAATAAAAGGAAGGCCTTGTAGAGAAGACTCTAAACTAGTAGACTAGTAAGTCCAAGTTCTCCTATTAACTCTGCCATACATTCTTTGTATAACTTTGGGTAAGTAACTTCATTTTTCTGTACCTCAGTTTTATCACTTGTAAAGTGAAGTTAACACTACCCAATGCTACAGTGCTGTGGAAGCTAAATTAGTATTCATCCATCCAAAGATTACAGGCACTTTGCTGATGTTACATGAATTCCAAGATATTATCACTTTATTAGAAAAGAAAAACCTTTCAGACAAATACTCAAGTTTCAAATAAGCTCATCATTTTGTATGTATAACCTAGCCCCACCACCCTCTCCCTTATTTCTTCTTTTGTTGCTATGTCATCTCTTTATTATACAGGTATCTGTCACAGCTTCATAGTTAAAGTTAAGTGCAAAACTCAAAGCAGGATTCAACCTCTGGCTACAAGTTAGGTGTGATACCCAGCTCAAATACCCATATTCACACTAACTCTCATCTGAATGTGCTACACTACTCTTTTTAGCATGCTAGCTCAGATGAGAGCTACCCCACAAGTGTGAAGATGTAGCCATTGTTTGGTATGAAGTTGGTTAAATTTGCATCTTCCTGAAAATGACATCACTTATACATTTCAGGATTGAATGGATTTTCTGAGAATTTACATATAAATCTGTTAAGCAGTGTGTCAAAATATTAAAAAGTCCTTTCATGAATTCAATACCTGATGTCAATGCATTTTTTTTGTCTCAAAATAATCTCAGCTCAGGTATTTATGGGAGATAACTGACCCACTCTACTGAGCACCAGTGAGGCCTTAGCTGAAGCACTGCATCCAGGTCTAGGAGTCAAATTTATGAATAAATTGGAAAAAGTCCAGAACAAAAGTTGATGTTAGTTTTTCTAAACTTTTCTTTTTTCATAGCTATAAAAAATTGTTCATGTTTAGTTTTCAGAAAAGAAAAAAAAAAACTGATGGGGACCTGACCATCCTCAAATAGGTTAAGAGCTGTTATAAAAAGGATGGTGATCAACTGATCTCTATGTCCACTGAACGTAGGACAAGCAATAATCAGCTTTATCTTCAGCAAGGGAGATTTAGGTTACATATTACAAAAAACTTTCTAACTATAAGGACAGTTATGCTCTGGAATAGGCTTCCAAGGGAGGCTGTGAAATCCCCATCACTGGAGGTTTTTAAGAACAGGTTGGACAAACACCTGCTGCCAGGGATGGTCTAGATTTTCTTGGTCCTGCCACAGCACAGGTGGCTGGATTAGATGACCTCTCAAGGTCCCTTCCAGCCCTACATTTCTATGATTTAGAAGGTAAGCTCTTTGGACTTGTAAAATAGTTTCTTTCCCTACGGTTTCCAGCCACTGCTACCAGCAATACCCCTCTACTGGAAGTCACAGTGGCTGCAATCACTAGTATTTCACCTAAATCATCTAGATCTCCTTGAATCATGATTACACAACACAGTGGATTAAAAACCAGGGACTAGCATGAGTGCTGCCAGGGTGGCGGGGACTCCCTTATTTGGCCCTTTTCTTTTGACGGGGGAAAGCTCCTGGCACGCTGGGCGCTGAACGTTACCGCTCCGTCCGGGAGGTTCAGCCCGGTGCCTCGGCTGCGGGCCGCCCAGCAGCCGGGTGACAGCACAGCTGGGAGCACTCAGGAGGCGGGGAGCGGGGTTGGTGGGGCTGGCCCAGCAGGCCCGCCGCGCAGGCTGGGGATGGATCGCGGCGGCCAGAGCCGCGGGGAGGCAGGGACCGCGGCGCTGAGGCTGCAGCAGGGCCAATTAGAGCGATGGAGGAGAGCAGCGCGACCGCATATGTAACCCGAGGTTTACGCGCGGCCCGGCCCGCTCACTCACCGCCACCTGTTGATGCCCACGTTGGAGGAGCCCGCGAACCAGGGGTCGAGGATGTAGACGCAGCGCACGCTGTCGGCGCCCTGGATGCACTCCCACAGCGCCGGGTTGTCGTGGAGCCGCAGCCCCTTGCGGAACCAGTGCACGGCGTTCACCCCCATGGCCGGGGGCGCGATCCCTCGCAGAGCGCCGGGCTCAGGAAGAGCCGCCGCGGCTCATGCCGGACTCGGCTTCGTCTCTCCCGTGCAGCCCTAAAGCGGTGCGCACCCCGGCCGCGCCGTGCCGGGGCAGCGGGTGTGACACTGAGCGGTGAAGCTGCCGCCGGGTCGCTCCCTCTGCTTGGCGATCGTCCGGTGGCGCTAGGACCCCGCGGAGGCGTCAGCGGGACCGGCCGTCTGAGGGGGACACATCACCCCGAAACCTTCGCGCCAGGGGTCTCGCGCCCACGCCGAGAGGCCGCGCGCAGCCACAGGTGACGGTTAGCGGCGCGCGGGATGTCTCGCTCCAAGCGGCTGTGGCTTGCTCGCCCTGTGACTGCACCGCACTCCGGAGCCGACGGAATCGTTAAGCCCCGCCCCGCCCCCCTATTGGCTGCTACCACCCCACCTGACTAGCCGCCCTCACGTTCCTGAAGTGTGTTTACTACCCCGAGAGGAGGGGAAAGGGGGAGCGCGGGCCGAGGGGCTCGATGACGGAACCGACAGGAACTGTCGAGCTAAAGGCAAACAATCGATCCCGTTCCTGTGAACAAATCCACCCGTCTGCCAGCTCGGTAACCGAAGTGGGGGGGGTTACAGGGCGGCACCTCCATGACTGCGAGCCCCACCCTCTTCGTATCGAGGGCGGAGAAGCCCGGATGAGCACGGGGCTGCGAGGCGGCTCCGGGCGCGCCCGTGCGCGTGCCTTCAGTTGGCAGCAGAAACGTCTGTTTGTGCGCATGCTCCCCTGCTGGAGCGGGGGGCGACACATTCTCGTGAGGGGAGGAAGGGCGCGCTGCGCGCGTGCACGCTGGGGCGCGCGGGCGGTAAACGGGCTGTTTTGCAGAGACTCCTGCGTACGTCAGAAGGATGCTCGGCAGGAGCGGTCACGGGCGCGCCTGGGCCCGGCTCCTACCGCGCTGCTCACGTCGCTGCGGAGAGAACGGGGCGGGCCCGGCCTGAGTCGCCGCAGCAGCAGCTGGCGCGAGCCCGCAGGGACACGGGCTGGCGCTTACATAACTGAGCTGCACGAGGCGCGCAGTTATAGGGCCAGCGCCCCGCTGTTCCACGCACCTACCCCTGCGTCATCCCCACCGCTTGTGACCCCCTTACTGCTTGCGCTGGTAGCCCTAGGCAGTACGGGAGCGCGCGGGGCATCGGAGAGATACAGGCACGAGCCTAGCAGCCCTACGCCACGGCATTCAGGCTGGTGCTTATATCTAGCAGAGCTGTGCCCCTGACTGCTTGTTCAGTAGAGCGAGAGAGAGCGCGAGCAAACGGCGTCCTCCCTCCACCCCGTTCCCCTAGAGGTGCTGGAACTAGGGGCGGGCCACTCCGCCCTGGCTTGAAGTGGTTTCCATTATATTCAGGGTTTACAGTGTGCCTAAATGGCTCTCAGCACCCCCACTATGCACATTGTTCCAGCCCCCCTGCACTAACTTATTTTCTTGGGGGCCGGAGTATGTGTGTGAATTATACTAAGTACTATTTCGTATGATAATATTTAAAAGGATTTTATTTTTCCTTAATCCCAAAGACTCCCCCATCCCTAGGGTACATATTTCCCAAAGGTAAAAGGGGACACCACATGAAGCTAGCCCCAATTGCTTGCCTAAAATGCATCCCCCCCCCCATTGTCACTGGTCATTCAAATCCTGCTGGCCCCCCACTTGAAGCTGTCACTAGAACCCTGCCTGCCCCCCACCCACAGTGGAACCCTTCCTCCCGCACCCTCCAGCCCAGGCTGGCATCTCTGCTTTTCCCCCACCTGGTTCTCTGCACCACACCCCACGTTTTTGAAAAAGTTGGCAAGAATAAAGGGGATAAATGCCCACTTTTGCCAAAAGTCAAGATGGCTGGGACTGGGCTTAATAAAGGGACTGTTACAGCCAAAACAGAACATGTAATCACCCTATAAAACACCATCTTTCCTTTGCACAGTTTGTAATCCACCCACTGCTATACTGGGCTAGCACATAACCCAGGAAGTGAAAGGATTAGAAATAAAGGTACAACTGTGGGCATGGCTTCACTACAGCTGACTAGCTTCCCTCAACCTAGCCAGATCTAGGTCAGCTTAACTACAGCACTCAGTGTGACTATTTCACACCTCTGAGCAACATAGCTATGTCAATTATAGGCATAGACTAGACCTAACTCAAGTTCATGGCTCCTAGTGAATGATCTGCTGAAAGAAAGAAAAAAAACCCCACAAACAAACAAAAACTATAAAATTTACTTCTTGGTATCTTTACTATCAACTTTAATAAAAAACTTGTGTTCCTTTAAATACACCTTTCATTACCAAGGAAAGAGATTTCCCCTACTCCATCTGAGACACTTGTCAGATTTGCCTTTACATATTTTTTTTATTTGTACTTTTGTAATTACTTTCCATACTTTAGCTGTTTCTTCCTCAAAAGAGCTTTCATGTTTAAGAGCAGCATAAACCCACACAGTACATTTTCCTGTCAAACCTCAGCCATTATTGTTACGAAGAGAGAGCAGGAACACATAAAGGAGACCTTAAGCAGAATAAAGTTCTAATCAAAGATGAAGATAATTCATGAATTGAAATAGGTCATTTTTTAAAAAGTATCCTCTACAAGCAGAGCTTTGTAAGTTAGCATTTAAGGCAGTTGAATACAGTGTCATTGTATTGACCTACTTGTCTCACAAAAGGAAGTCCTTTTTTATGGAACAGGTTACAATGTTTCTGTTTTGTTTAAACTAGAGATACAAGCATAACTAGTACAGTACAAGCCCATGGTAATCCTGAGTGACAGCTAAGTATGTTTTTGAAAAGAATGATTACTTTTTTTATTATTATTATTATTATTATTAAAGGTGCAGTTAAGATATGCAGACTGCGCAGCTGTTGGGCACTGTGCATGTGATACAATCTGGCTCAAGATTTTCAAACACAACTAAGAAGGGACAGATAATATACAAAATAATGGTAGAGAAAGCTATACCGGGAATTTTTTGTTTACCATGGCTCATTACAAGAACAAGGGGACATTCAGTGAATCATAAAAATGTAGGGCTTGGGAGGTCATTCAGTCCAGCTATCCACACGGGGGCAGGACCAAGTATACCTAGACCATCCCCAGCTGTGTTTGTCTACCCTGTTCTTAAAAATCTCCAAGGATGGGGATTCCACAGCTTCCCTTAACCTATTCCAGGGCTTACTTACCCTTAGAGTTTTCTTACTATTAACCTAAATCTCCCTTTCTGCAGATTAAGCAGATCATTTCTTGTCCTGTCTTCAGTGGACATGGAGAACATTGCTCACAGTCTTTCTTGTAACAGCCCTTAACATATTTGAAGCCTTCCCAGGTCCTCTCCTCAATCTTTTCCTCACGACTAAGCATGACTTATTTATTTATTTTTTTAAAAGAACTTTTCCTCCTAGGTCAGGTTTTCTAAACTTACCATTTTTGTTGTTCTCCTCTAGATTCCGTACATTTTGTCCACATCTTTCTTGAAGTGTCTCACCAAAACTGGACACAGTACTCCAGCTGAGGCCTCATCAGTGAGTCGTAGAATTGAACAATTAGCTCCCATGTCTTTCATATGATGCTCCTGTTAATGCATCCCAGAAACTAGAAGATGGCAAATTGAAAACTGATAAAAGGAAGTATTTTCATACAATGCAGGTTAGTCTGTGGAACAGTCAGAGACCAGGACTTAGGCATTCATGCCTAGTGGTGGGAACGGGAGTCAGGCAGCCAGGAATAGAAACCCAGGTCAGAGCCAAAAAATGAGAAATCGGAACCAAGGCTCACAGCTGGATTACCTAGAGAGAAGCAAGGGAAAGGCTGGGTACAAGCAAGAGCTATCACAGTTGTGGGCAAATGCTTTGAGCAGGCACCAAACTGCTGGTGCTGGGATAGAGAGCTATTCTGCTAACTCTTCCTACTCATCAGGTGGAATAGCCAATCAAGCAATCTGTTACAGGCCAGTGGCATTCTTTAGGTTGCCCAGTGACTGATTCTGCTGCATGCCCTGATTCCAGATGGGAACTGAATACCAAATAGTACAATTGAGCCCAGAAGTTTAGCAGACTTAAAACAGCGATTAGACATTTACACAAACATAATATACAGCAGTAAGTACCAAATAAAAAGCCATGAATTTTGGAAGAGATATAAACCTTCATGCTTCAGGACTAAAGGCAACCAATAATTATAGGTTGCCTAAGAGGAAACGTACCCTGCCTCTTACAGGTCTTTTAGCACCTTCCTCTGAAGCATCTGGTGTTGGCCGTTGTCCATAACAAACTATTGGATTAGCTGCACCACTGGTCTGATTTAGTATAGCAATTCATGTGTTTCTCACACTGCTGCTGTTGGTAGAGTACTGAAAACAGTTTCACATGGTAATTTTAACTTTTTCTGTTGCTTTTGCAGTTTTGCCTTAAAGGATGAACAACAACAGGAAGTGTGTGCTGATTACAAATAAAAATAATTACGCAAGAGTATCCTGCCTCCATTTACCTGTTTCTCTCCCAATAAGGAATGAACCCAGACCAGAAGCAGAACACTATTTAAAAAAAAACTAATTATTTGTTCTCTACTGAAGTAGATTTTTGTAAATAGAGTAATAGTGTACTGTAGAAAGGTGGACTCACCACTGGCATGCCCCTTTACAGCTGGATGTGGCATAGCAGCTATCCTTTCTAGCAGCCTCTGTCTACAGTCACTTCAGTGGTCTCTTCTCATGACATAGCCCTCCTGTCAGGTCACCTCACATTTAAGTCCATCCTTTCCAGAGTAACAGAAAGTCCAACAAACAGAGGTTGGAATACATAATCTCAAGACCTTGTCTCTCCAGCCCTCTAACTTGGGGCCCACTGGTCATCGCACTCTTCTCTCCTTTCTAGTGGGGAACCCATGCCCACCATCTACATTGTTTTCCAATCCAGATACCCTATGTCTGCTGTCAGACACTTCATCACTGCCTCCCTGGACTCTTTCCTATCATTAGCCTTTCTTCAGGCATTTTCCCCAGCCCCTTCCTGGGGTCTTTGTAACAAGCAGCATCTCCCAGGGCTTATCCCCAAAGGTCCAGTTCTTAGCCTTATGTCAGGGTCAGCCACAGGAGTTTACTCCAGGTCTGTGGATACCAGCTATCATCCCTCTCTGGACTTCCTCCTTACTCTCCAGACCTTCCTGTTCCCCACAGGTCTTTCCACTCTCTACTTCCCTACTCCCCAGAAGGAGACCATTTTTCTCTCTCCCCATGCAGCCCTTCAAACGTCAGACTCAAACACATTTTAAGATTTGCCATCACAGCCTCTTGGGATTTACTGCCTCAAGTTTACTTTTAGCTCAGGAGGTCCTGCCTCTGGCCCTAGACTTCACTAGCTCTGGCTGAGGACCTTCTGATTCTAGAACAAGCATCTCACAGCCTTTAACCCAAAAGAGGAAACTACCTTTCTCCTAGTTTTCTTCCCTGGCCTTCCATTAGCCTGTGATCCTTCCTTTATGAAAACCAAGTGGCATTGGAACCACGGTCATAGCACCACTCAGATTTGGCCCATCTGTGGAGGGGTGGAGAGGCCAAATGTAAAGGGAGCTGTGTCCAGCTTTACCCACTTGAAATGTTGGGAGGTATGGGCTCCTATTAACCGTTTCATTGCCTGTTTGGGGATATGGATACCTTACAAAAAGAACATTAGTACTTGTGGCACCTTAGAGACTAACAGATTTATTAGAGCATAAGCTTTCGTGGACTACAGCCCACTTCTTTGGATGCATACCGGATACATCCGAAGAAGTGGGCTGTAGTCCACGAAAGCTTATGCTCTAATAAATCTGTTAGTCTCTAAGGTGCCACAAGTACTTCTGTTCTTTTTGCGGATACAGACTAACAAGGCTGCTACTCAGATACCTTACATTTTTCCATGTCCCCAGGGCTGTCCATCCTAAGGCATAAGCAGAATAGGAGGCTGTGTAGGGCACCTGAAAATTTGGGGCACCACTGGGTCTTAGTGTCCACCCTTCCACCTTCCTATCCCTGTTCTGACCCTTCCTGCAGGCTCCCACAGCTGGCTGCTGCAGCCTGGTGACTCTTACTTCGGAGGGGATCTAGTAACTTGAAAGTGAAAAAGCCTTCCAGCCAGCCAGATCTATTAGCACAACACTGAAACTGTTAAAGAGCCATTCAAGTGGTAATGAAGGCATTTGCCAAATCCCAGGTATATACTGTCAGTTTCTGCATTTACTGACAAAAACAGTTGTGCATTACTGTAATATTTACTCAGCACATATTAGTCTACAGGACCTTAGTTTAAAATTTGCTTTAAAAATATTTTATTAGTGAGTTAGTGAAGATTATAAAATCACACCTCTAAAAAATCCTTGCATAGATTTTTAGATGCACAATCATCTTTAGCCTTAAATGCTTGGATCGTCAGACATAGTTTTTAAAATAAATCCTTCAGAAGACCATCCTTATCTAAAATATACATTTTAATTTAAATTACTATAGTAAAAAAAAAAAACTTGCTCCCAGTCTTCCTGTCCATCCTTTTCTCCCTTACCCTCCCCCTACCCCTGGAAGAAAGCCCTTAAAGGGACAACACCCCTTTCCTTCCAGATAGGGAAACTTTGTCCAGCTTTCTTTACTTCTATCTGATGAACTAGTCTTAAGAAAACCCTCCCGCAAAATCAGTACCTTAGTAAGATATAAAATCCTTTGTTATGCCTAAAATCTTTGGAAACATATTTTTTAAAGTTGGTGAAATTTCATAAACATGTCTATTGTTATGGAGATCACACAAAGTAAATTAAGTGTTCCCTTTTTCTAAAAGCAATGAACATTGTTATGAACACACTAAACCTCTGAGACTGATTAATTTAAAAGAATGTCTTTGTTTCAGTGAGTTAGATA
The DNA here is from genome assembly GCF_013100865.1 of Trachemys scripta elegans. Lineage (NCBI taxonomy): Eukaryota > Metazoa > Chordata > Testudines > Emydidae > Trachemys > Trachemys scripta. The sequence continues at coordinate 95,827,705 of NC_048298.1, forward strand.
TGTAGTAATCTGGAATGATTACTTTATGAAGGCTTAAAAGTACATTTAAAATATAAAATCAGCTTAAAAATACTGATTAAGAAAATGTAAAACAGAGAAGAACTGCATCATGTATTCCATAATATTTAATGTTGTATTCAGTAAGACAGCTGACTCACCCTTACTACAAAGTCTTTGCAAATGAATGTCTGACAAACTTCAGGGCATACCAAAAAACCTGTAACTGACATTTTTTATTCCCAAGTTTAGTGCTTTTAATTAGGTACCTTCTGCATGTCCATTCTGCATGAGAGAGAGGGTAGGGGGTCTCTACGGGGAACTGTGATTCTCCCCCACCGTGAGGCGGGCCAGGTGTTTTCAAACAAACTACCCTTTGCTGCCTCATCCCTACCCCCACTCTGGGCTGCGAGCCTGGGCTGCCATCAGGCATAGGGGCACCAGTTTAATAATACTGCGTAGGGCCCCATCAATTCTAAGGATGGCCCTGATTTTTATTTTATAGAACTTTACTTTTAAATAGCCTAAATTTCAAATGTTTGTTTCTTTAATAACCACATTATAATATTTTGAAATAAAGGCTATTGCTTTATTTAAAACCTTAATTCCATTTTCATGTCTGGGAATTTTATTAAATCTAGACATGCTTCAGTGTCCTAAATTGGAACATTTCTATTTAAAACTGCAACAAAAACAGTTGTATCAAATGGAAGAAATATGAACATAAGTGATTCTCAGTGAGAAAGATGCTGTAGTCAGTTTGCTTATCCTCACTCTAATTAAAGAAGAAGATACATTACATGAGTTATAGCATACCACAAGCTTGGTAAATTAAAGCACTGAGACTTAATTTATTAACAACTGTACTTCACTACCAACTGTGAGCTTGACTGACAAAGTATTCTCCTCCTCCTTGCACTGATGGAAAACAGAACTAACTCCATTAAAATCAATGGATTTACATCAACATAAAAGTGGTGAGAGAAATCAGACCCATCCCTGCACTGCCAGGGTATCCACATAGTACTGCCTCAATTCCCCCAAACCCATCCCAGCATGCACAAGGCCCAGTCAAACCTAGGATGGATTCTCAGGGGATAACCTTTTTGGGTGTTCCACAGTCTTGGTCAACAATCTGGTGCAGCTGTTGCCAGGTTATTATATGGGGATAACCAGCAAAGCTGAAATCGTAGGGGCAGATTCAGCTCTGGTTTATCCTACAGAAGTGAAGTTAGCTACTCCCTTGAATTTGGCCCTTAGCCACCAACTGTTCTTAGGACAGCCCATAGTAAAACATGGGCTATTTTACAGTGATCTGTGCAATGCACTTCTGTGGAGTCGAAAGAGGCCTCCCTATTGCCCTCCTCACTCAGGCTTGGTCTACACTACCCCCCTAATTCGAACTAAGGTACGCAACTTCAGCTACGTGAATAACGTAGCTGAAGTTCGAAGTACCTTAGTTCGAATTAGTTCGAACTTACCTTGGTCCACACGCGGCAGGCAGGCTCCCCCGTCGACTCCGCGGTACTCCTCTCGGCGAGCTGGAGTACCGCAGTCGACGGCGAGCACTTCCGGGTTCGACTTATCACGTCCAGACTAGACGCGATAAGTCGAACCCAGAAGTTCGATTTCCAGCCGTCGAACTACCGGGTAAGTGTAGCCAAGGCCTCAGACACACCCTAATCCCCCTCCCCCAGCTATCCTCAAATTACCCAGTCGCAGGCCACCGTGCTGGGGACTGGGTTCATTGCATTCCTTTCATGCAAACATCCCATTGGCGAGTTACAAGTTTAATTCTAATTTTTTAAAGGGCCAGATCCTGGGGCCCCCTGGGCGTCACTGGGAAAGGCCCCACCTTTGCGACTCAGCAGGACAGGGGAGTTCCCAGCAGGGGACGCTGTGCTACTCCCGCTGGGCCGGGGCCCGCAGCCTCCTCGCTCTTCCCACCGGGCACCAGGGATGGGGCAGGCCGCTTGAGCTCAGCCAGCGCCGTTCCCACCCGGTACAAAGGGGGAGGAGGGGGTCGCTCCGTTCCCTCTTCCCACGGGTGGTGCCGGCGCCTCCCCGCGTCGCCCCTCAGGAGAGCCGGCGTGAGCCAGGAGGCCAGGTCAGGAGCCCGGGGTTGGTGCCGTCCCGGCCGAAGGGGACATCGGGGCCGAGGGGCTGAGCACTGGCGGCTGCTCCCGCGCTGACTGAGGCAACCCGGCCACTGGGGGCTCAGGCAGGGCTGGGTCCCTCCCCCCGGGTAGCACCACAGCGGGGCCCTGTCGCCTTCCCCGCCAGACTCAGGTTCCCGTGAGGTCCGCCCGCAAGCCCCCCCCCTTGCCAACACGGAGCTGGGGCCTCCCGCCCCGCCCATCCGCAGCTGTGTGGGAGCGGGCGCGGGCGCGCGCCACAGCCTGTCCTTCACGCCTTTATCCGCCGCGCGGCGCCCAGCCCGTGGGGTGCGGACCAGGCGAGCGGGGGGCGCGATCCCGTCATTAGCACGTCCTCAGCTCTCCTGGGTCGCTCGCCCATCGCTGAATTCCTCTCTCGAGCTGCCCCAGAGAATTGAGGCTAGAGAGAGCTCCCAGTTTCCTGTCTACGTGGGGCTAGGGGGCTGGAAATGGCGTTTGGTTTCCTAATTAGGTGAAGACATTTGAGCATATTGAAGGGGAAATGTAAAAAAAGCGAAGTGCAGGTGTCTGAGTTGAGCGTTAGCTGCTTACAGTTGCTCAGACTGTGTAAATCCTGACAGGTGTGAAATCCTCCCTTCTCAGACTATAGGTTTTCTATAATCTTGGTTTTATTCTTTACATCATGGAAGTGTAAAGTTAGCATGACCAGACAACAAGTGTGAAAAATCGGGATTGGGGGTTGGGGGTGATGGGAGCCTATATAAGAAAAAGACCCCAAAATCAGGACTGTCCCTATAAAATCAGGACATCTGGTCAGCCTATGTAAAGTGGAGAGGTGTCTTCTCCAGGCTGATGCAGGTCTGTGTCTTAAAGGAGTTTATTTATAATCTTTCAGCAGTTTAGCCTTATAATTGTTACATTTTCATAGACCCATGGTGTTACCCCCACATTTTAAAATGTAAGAGGACTTCTATGTATGTAATATTACAGAAATACCATTGATGTAATGCTTATGGAGGAATCTACACCCTCCCCTCAGAACTTTTTTTATTCTATTTTACAATACAACATTGTAAACTGCTGCACTATTATATATTATATTTCACCACTGGAATTTCAAACTTAAAAAATATCAAGAGTATCACACCTTGGTACACTGCTTGAAAGTTAGCAAATAGTCATTGGTGCAGGTGAAATGGGTTTAATCCTGGACAAGTTCATAGTGGACAGCTGTATACTTCACTAATATTACTACCACATCTGGCTGTAATTGGGCACCCTTGTTGACCATGGGATCAAAGGCCTCATCTAGTCTGGCCTTTTTCTTAACATCTCCCAAAATTGCACTACTGCCACCACAGCATATGAAATATCTAAAAGTCTTAATGGAGATATACATATTAGTATCTAAATATCTTGGAACTATACATTTTAAGTATAGTAAGAACAGTCTAGCATCTGTTAGAAAAATCTCCTGAGATTTTGTGGAATACTATGGACAGAGACTATTCCATAATATTATTCCAGAACTTGGTTATTTTGAAAACAATGTTTTCCTACAAAGCTTCTTGTAAATAATGATATTCTCATCTACAGACTTTATAATAATATTTCAATATGATATCATAACTTTTAGACACTTTTAGCAGGACACTATCAACTTAAAAATCTATTCAATTTTTTTTTAAAGTTCAGATTAATTTCATGTATTACAAATGCCCTGAGTACCCATACCAAGTATTGGATGTTAACAAATCACATTTTTCTACTTTTTAAAAATGTTTTTATCTTTCCTGTTTCTATGTGACCCTCACTAAACAACAGAGAAACTGACTACATGCAAAGTAGTGTCTGCTACAGTATAAAACAAAAAGATTTTTCCCCATCTAGTTTGTTTCACTTTAGTAATCTGGGGAATTTTTTACAGGTAAAACATTGAAACAGAAGTGCAAATTTTAAGTTGGCTGGGTCCCTTTGACAGAACCTGTGACTTATATGGCTGACTTCAAATAAGCATGGATAGCATTTACTAGGCCAAATTTCACTCTAAGATTTTGCTTAAGAAATTTATTAGATGTTATTGGAAAAGTGTTCAGGAGTAGTGTATTTATTAGTGAATATGGTGCTAAAGTCTATTCTAGTCTTTTAAGTCCTTTCTTTGACAATTTGTAAGTTGAAAATAAAAGTTGGGCTTGGCTATTTTACCAGTAAGTACTTTTATGGATCCTATTGCCAAAGTCTCCAAGCACTTTTAATAACACTTCATTTCCATGAGAGCCCATGGATTGAAGGTGCTAAAGTGCCTCACACAGTTTAATTGAGGCCCTGATCCTGCAAATACTTACATACATGCTTAAGTTTATCCACCAAATAGCTCCAATGAATTCAGTAGGACTACTCACAGTACAAAAAGTTAAGTACTTGCAAAAGACTTTGCAAGATCAGGGCCTTAGGCCTTAAACCCCATGAAATATTATTCCAGTTTTTCAAGATTGGGAAACTAAAGCACAGAAAGTTGTGACTTGCCAACAGTTACACAGCAAGGCTTTGACAGACCTAGAAGGGGGAGAGATAGCTCAGTGGTTTGCTAAACCCAGGGTTCTGAGTTCAATCCTTGATAGGGCCATTTAGGAAACTGGGGTCTTAAAAAAAAAAAAAAAAAAAAAAAACTGTCTGGGGATTTGTCCTGCTTTGACTAGATGATCTCCTGAGGTCCCTTCCTACCCTGATATTTTAAGATTACCTGAGTCACTTCAGCTTGCTAGACAAGATTTCCTTAAATTATAAAACTCTTGAGATCACATTAAAAACCTTAGATTGTGACTTTAGCATGTTCACATAGTAGCTGGATTGTGGGCAGAAATCTTACTCAGCTTCAAAAATTTTAATATCAAAGAAAAATACTAGTAAAAATGTTTTACATCAGCGTCCTCTTGTATGTAAGGTAAACGTGCATACAATTATTTAAGAATTAGAACTAAATTTCTAAAGCATTAAAGGCTTTTTAATCTAGCAGAAAAAAGGTATAACAAGCTAATGGTTAGAAGTTTAAGCTAGACAAATTCAGACAAGAACTAAGAGGCAGATTTTTAAGTGAGAATAATTAACCATTGGAATAACTTACCTAGGACTTGATGGATTCTCCATCATTTGCGAGCTTTAAAGAAATTCTGGATATCTTTCTAAAAAGATATCAAACAAAAGTTGGATGCAGAAATTACTGGGTAGGGTTCTTTGTCCTGTGGTATGTGGGAGATGAGTCTACTAGACTATCATAATGGTCCCTTCTGTCCTTAAAGCAATGGTCCCCAAACTTTTCACAGTTGCGCCCCTCCCCTCCCCTGTCCACATCCTCCCCGCCCGGGAGCTGGGGCTGGGAGTGGGGCCGCAGCTCGGGGGTGGGGGTCGGGCATGCACAGGAGTAGTGGGGGTCGGAGCTGGGGGCACCAGGAGTGGCACCAAGGCTGGGTCTGGGAGCCATGGTCAGGGGCCACAGCTGGGGGCGGAGCAGGGCTGGCCTGCGCTCCTTCTTCTCCCCATGAGAGCTGGCCCAGGCCCTGCTGCACCCCCCTCATACATTCCTCTGTGCCCCCCAATGGGGGCATGCCCCACAGTTTGGGGACCACTTCCTTAAAGTCTATGAAAAATTGACATTTTTCCTGCTCTCTTTTTGATCTTTATAAGGGTATTTTTAGCTGAGGAGAAACTGCTACACAGTGAAACTGACAGTACACAAAGTTGTCAAATGCACAAACTGAATTCAATATTTTTTTGCTGACTTTCAATCATAGCAATTAGTGGTGTGTTACTTAAAGCAATAATTGGTACAAAATTTTAAAACAAATCTGAGTTTTCAAGTTTTTACTGTCCCCTTTAGCTTCTAAAAGGTTTTTATAAAAAGTGGAAATTTAAGAAGTTTAAAAAGTTACCTGATAGTGCCCTTTTGTATTTAAACACTGCTGTTCTTCCTGTCATCTCAGAATATGTGCAGCTGCATTAATGATAATCTAAATTCAGTTAGAGTGTGGGTGGGAACACCAGAGGTGAAAGTAAGCCAGTATGGTACGGTATGGCGTACTAGCAAGAGCCAGTATGCCGTGCCGGACCAGACGGGCTTCCCTAGGCTGGCTATTTAAAGGGTCCGGGGCTCCCTGCAGCGGCTGGAGCCCCGGGCCCTTTAAATCACTCCCGGAGCCCTGCTACTGCTACCCCAGGGCTCCGGCAGCGGGGCTTGGGCGGCGATTTAAAGGGCCCTGGTATTTAAAGGCCCCGCCTTGTCCAGTTGAGGCCACGCCTCTTCCCGTTGAGGTCACGTCCCCTGCTCAGGACTCCGGCGTACTGATAAGTCCTTTAAGTTACTTTCATCCCTGGGGAACACAAATTATCCAAAACCACATTCTGATTGACTGGTTGGGTCTGTCACATCTGTGCACCAAATCCAAAGGATGCACAGATGGGAGCTCATTTACACATAAATCCGTTTGCTCGTTTTGTTCAACAGGTGACAGTGGAAGTTAAGTACAGAAAAAGATAAGGCAGCTGTGGGGATGGGAGATGAAGAAAAGTAGTTGTTTGAAGGCCTAAAAGAGAAAGTGATAACTCCCTCCCGAAAATGCCAAGGTGCTAGTTCAACCACTTTTAACCTACCTGACTAGTCAGAAGAAAGCTGTCCAATAGTCCAAGTTATCATTTATTATAAAAAGTGAGTTCAGTGGCTTTTAGAATCTATATTGCCATTAAAAGAAAGAGAGGATGTCTGGGAAAAATTGAATATATTTAAAGTATTCGAGGAAGGCATTTAGCTTTTCCCTCTCATTTGATCCTTTTAATTGGAACTTTGGTTTAAAAAAAAAAAAAAAAAAGGCTAAATTGCATAGAATCCCATACTTTAAATGTGCAACTGGAAAGCTACACTGTAATAGCAATAAGACACTTCTGAGTGTCCACGAGTTGGCTAATGATGCATTTTTGGCAGGATTCTCCCAACCATGCATTGTATCTTGCAGTACATCAGAGGCATCCACCAGTAGCCTATTAATGAACACCCTTGTGGGGACTACTGATATAATAACCATGTGGAAACAGTTAAACTTGTGTGGTATTTGGGGCAGAACACTCACATTCTGCCCCATGTTCCCTATATGGTATTTTGGGGTTTTATTGTTCTAATGAAGCATCCTTTGAGATGTTAGCAGAAAATTCCATGTTCATTCTGAAGTGGAATGAAAGCTAAGTATGTGAAAATGTTCCTTTTAGAAGTAATTGTCTCTTATAGCAGCTCAGGTTTGAACATGAATGTCTTTCGAAAATACCATATAAGACAGAAATTAACATTTTCTAATTTTTGATTTTACATTCATTTTGTAGAGTGTAGCACTCCAGAATGTTGAGAGGAATCAGGAATAGTACAACACACGTGTTTACACTTTCGTTGGCTAGATCTCAGCACTGCAAACCACTGTTGACTCTCTCATCCCTGTGGAATAACGTAAAGGATGGAAGCGTTTTACAGCATTCCAGTTATACAACTGATATCAAATCAAAAGTGGAGAACAAAAGAACTGTGGAGAATCTCTACAGATTATCCGTTGATATTAAAAAAATTCGGAGACTAAAGGAGTGGGTCCTTTTTCAGGATGCAGCCTACGTTAAAGAAACTGCTAACACTTTACGTGAAATGGGAGCCGATAAGACTGCCATAGCAAATATTTTGGAACGTTGCCCAGAGGCAATCCTCCGTACCCCAGCAGAGATAAACTCTCAAAGAGATCTGTGGCAATCAGTATGCCAAAATGAAAAACAACTGGTCAAATTAATAGAACAATTTCCAGAGTCTTTTTTTACTGTTGAACATCATGAGAACCAGAAATCTAATGTTCAATTCTTTCAAGAGTTGGGACTGAAGAATAATATAATCAGCAAGTTCTTCACAAGTGCACCTGATATTTTTTACAAGCCTGTTGAGAAAAACAAACATATAGTAGAGACATTACAGAGAATGTATCTAAATTTAGGCGGTTCTAATGCCAATATGAAGATCTGGCTTCTGAAATTATTGAGTCAAAACCCATTTATTTTGTTAAATAGTGCCACAGCAGTTCAAGAGAACTTGGAGTTTCTCCAGAAGAATGATTTCACTGATTCTGAAGTTCTGCAGCTGCTATCCAGGCTTAAAGGTTTTATTTTTAATCTTAGCCCTAACACTATGCAGAAGAGCATGTTTTTTTCCAAAGATGTTTTTAAGTGCAGTGATCAAGAATTAAAAGAGCTAGTGTTGAAATGCCCTGCTCTCCTCTACAATTCTGTTCCAATTCTGGAAGAAAGACTCAAGGGACTGTTGAAGGAAGGAATTTCTGTAGATCAGATTAAAGAGACACCAATGGTGCTGGAGCTGACAACTCAAATTGTGCAGTACAGAATTAAAAAGTTAGCTGCTTTAGGATACAATATAAAAAATGGAAATCTAGAAAATTTGAACGGAACAAAGAGAGATTTTGAAGCCACTTATTGTAGGATACAAGCAAAGAGGGAGAGACCAATGTTTAATCCTGTTGCTCCTTTAGATTAATTTGAATGCCTTTAATTTATTCAAAAAGGGAACTTGATCCTTCCTTAAGGACTGAAATAAAAATAACCTTAGCCAATTTGTATTCTGCTGCATGAAGTTGTGCAAGGCTGGCTTTAATTCATAGCTCACTAGTACCTTTAAAGTTGTATTACAAAAAGTGATCAGAATAAAAGGTTAGCAGTATGATTGCTATTATTTACATAAGGACTAGGTTTTTAGATTGTATCCCAAGCACACACTTTTTAAAGAAGTTTCCCCATCGAACTGGCCACCAACTTACCTAGGTCTTTAGCGATTGGTGTTGCACTAGCCAGTCTATGATAATGCCGAGAACGATTACACTAACCAACAAGAAAAGTTAGCGGCGTGAATTTTCAATACTATTCATCAGGCAGCAGGTAAGTAAAAGACTTTCAAAAAGTCCTTTAGGTAACTGCCACTGCAACAAAGAGGCCACTGGAGGTTGAGCCCAAATTGAAGCTGGCAGTCTGATGGGATAGAAGGAGATTACATAGTCCTTGCACATTCTCTCAGTGGAGACTCTAGCTACTTACCATATTTATGTACAACATTACTATAAGAGGGCCCTGTCACCATCTTAGTGTGGTCTCTCATGGGGTCTTATCTTCTCCTGACTGACCTTCCTAGTTTTCTCTCAGTCAGTTGCGGGACCTTCACCTCCAATTAAGTCCATCAGCTCTTCACATTTTGGGTTTGCAGTCTCTTGGCTGTTTTTGTGGAGACAGCCTGGTACTATTCCACACCTTTCTGCCTCCCTTTCCTTCTTTGTACTCTCCATTTTTTTCTTGTTTTCTCTATTGGTTGCAGCTGTGGATGCCTGCTTCCGTGATTGGCAGTTCTAGCAACAGCCTGGGGTTGTGATCAAGCTGCTTGCTTATAAACAGGAAAGACTCTCCTCTGTCTATGCTTAGTCTGGGGTTTGTACACCCCATTACAGGCCCTGATTTGGCTGGGGACTCTGGGTGCTAATATAATGCAAATAAATAACAAAATGGGTTTAGAGGGTTTCTTTCAAGGTTATGAAACCTCAAGCTGGCTCCTTTTGCAAGAACTCACTCTCTCTCTCTCTCTTTTTTTTTTTTTTTTTGGTCTTGGCTTCTGTCTGTAATTCCCCCTTCTCTTCCTTGGGCTAGAAGGAGAACAGGATCAGAAAGGGAATTAGCTGAAGTAAAGACTGCTTCCAGAAGGAAGGAGGCAAAGAAGTCTGAGGGGAGGAGTGTGGTCTTGTGCCTTTTACAATAGCTGTGGCTCAGGCACAAGTCTTTGCTTTTAAACTGGTGAATATTAAAAGTGGACAAGATATGTAAACAGCCACTGCAGTTATTTCCTAAGCATATGGAAAAACTGATATCTTAGATACCATGATGTAATAACTGTTGAGAAATGCTGACCTTTTAATAGTAGTTACTGTAGGTAGTCATTAGTCTTTGTGGGTGTGAAAGAAGTGGTATATGACAAAAACAATAATTAGATGATCAAAAATATCAAACTGTAAATTGATTTTGTATCAAATTTCTATAAGAAAAAATTATTAAATTCTTGGAGCTCAACGATGAACCAAAACTGTTGACTACAATGGGAATTTTTGTTGTGCATGAAATATAAGATCAGGTCTGTTCTCTTTGAAGTAACCCTGCTGTATACGTGAACTGTTATTTTGCTTGTCATGAGTATACATTTCAGATACATACATACAGTACAATTGACTGTAACACTTGCTGTGTTCGCTGTATAATTAAGGACATGTTGGCAATAAATCTGTTTTTTCTTTATTTCCTCTTATTTTCTTAGAGGTTTACAACTGCTGAAGAAACTTGGTATTGGATTATTTAGATAAATACTTTTTTTCTTGCGAACAACACCCTCAATACATAGACCCTTCCTTTTCTGATCTGTCAATGAGGTTTGAGAACATTGGGAACTAGTCAGTGTTATGATATAGTCCTATCTTTCAGTACTCAAGGGACTGGGGGATTCGTCCTCTATGCTAAATAAACTGTAATTTGTGATTCAGTAGTGTATTTTCCCCCAGGTACAAGCAGACACTTCAGATATCCAAAAGGGTGGATATAGTAGGTAACCCTGAACCATTGCAGCACTAAATAGACAGACTGCCTGTTAGTTATGCCTTCTGATGAAAATGGTGGCTCGGAGACAGAGGAAGAAGGGAATTTGCTGCTGGAGGTTAAATCAAGATGTAGTTGATTCTTATTCATATACTGATTTAAAAGTGTTTGCCAGTTGCCTTGAGCGCATTACGCTCAGCCTGCTATACTGGGTTCATTTAATTCTTCAGAAACAGTGCAGCTAACTTGAGATGACTTTTTGAGGTAACTGAATATGACTGAAGTCTCTTGCTGTTGCAAAAGCATTTGATGGAGCCTCTGCGGATTGTGCTTTCCAAAAATAAATTAACAAATTTGGGTAAGTTAGTAACTTACTTGAGTTTCTGTCTTTCAGATTGAAGAGTGTACACAGCATTAAATTAACCAATCAGCATGAAACTGATCTGTTCTTACTTCAGCCAGTCAAACTTTTTCATTGTATGTCATCAACCTTTTTACAATAGTTTACTCTTGAAAGTCAGGCTGAAGCCTGCTTTTTAGCAAGGTTAGGACAGCCACCACTGTGTAGACCTTCAGTTTGGTTTTTAAAAATAGATGCTTTCATGGAATCTCAATGATATAAGAAAAATAAGGAGAGTCACAGCTCCTTTCCCATAGCTGGATGAATCAACATAATACATTTCTATTACCGAGATCGACCTAGGCACAACAAACCTCCCATCCCAAAAGCTAATGTAGTGAACTGTGAGCTCAGGTCTGACAAAAAGAGTATTAATCCAGTTTTACTACTGTATTTCAGTACATGGTAAATCTTACCTAGCTGTATAATTTATATATTTATTTATAATTAAAGATTTTCCCCAAGTGGTAGCAGTAACCAATGGAGTCCATTTTTAATTAAAAAACATGGCACTGAAGACCAAGAGAAATGGGGATGAGTTCCATTTTTTATGCTCCTAGATAGGTGCTTCTATTTGTAGCCTGCTGTGAGAGAATGTTTTTGCATGGCAACAAATATATTCATAACAGTTGTTCCCCATTGTCTAGCATGTCACAACCCAACCATGGGACTATAGTAATATATTTTATTCAAGACTGTATATATCAAGTAAAGAGTATTAATTTCTTAACTTAAAACTCTTACTATGACAAGATTAGAGAGGCTGTTTTTTGTTGTTGTTTCTACAGTTGTGTTAAACACCAACTGGAGAACAACTTATCAAACAGGTAGGAATTCTATCACCATTCATGTGACTGAGTATTGTGATGCATACCCAGAACAATGGTGTTGATTCAGCCTTAAATTTGGAATTTCCCTGCTTGAGGGCTTAACTATGCAATTCTGATTTCTTTAAAACATTGTCATATTAAATAGATGTATTCTGTATAGGGGAAAGGAGACAGATTACACTCTTATTCTTTCATATTAAAAAAGGAAAAAAATAGAAGGTAGTTTTATTTACAGACTAAACTATGCCCATTCCAGTATTACGAAAATGTATCTGTACTAACCTGAAAATTTCCTTTCTTTCAGATCCACTACAGTGGGTATTTCAGCTTGCTAGCAGTTTGGGGCAGAACCAGACCTGTCAGTCACTGGAAGCAAGGGAATGCCCCACCTCCTGAAGTTTCTTTTGGTTGAGAACTTCCACAGTCAAGATAATCTATAATTTAGAAAAGTAGATTTGAATTATGTTCTATATTTTGAGGGAAAAGCACAATGATTTTTCCTACTACAGCACATGATAAATTCAACCTAACAACAACAAATCAAATTGGATGTAAACTCCTATCTCTATTCTGAATGATCCATTTGTCCCCAAAGTGGGCTGGATCTGTGGACCTTATTACTCAAAGAAAGGAAATTTTCAGGTAAGCATGGATACTTTTTCTTTATGCTAAGGTCCACAGATCCATTACAGTGGGATTTTCATAGCCTCCAGGATATGAAGTGAGATCTTCCTTTAAATGTGGACATTCAAAATTAGGTAGATTATAATCTGTATGTATATATCCTCCATCTTCCCCTGGGCACTAAGGCATGGAGAAGACATCTGCCGAAAGAAAGGAAATGTCATTGGCTAAGACTGGATGACTAATATCCAGAATTTTATGAACTTGTATTGATGGCTATGGAGGTGTCTAGCGGATATCAATACAGGAGACATGACTACTCCGCTCTGAGATTGTCATTGCTCCTAAGGACTGGACTTTGATGCTTACCCAAAGAAGAAATATTTCTTGAATTTACTTAGGGAATGAATGCTATGACAGTTATCATAGAATCATAGAATATCAAGGTTGGAAGGGACCTCAGGAGATCATCTAGTCTAACCCCTTGCTCAAAGCAATTCCCAGACAGATTTTTGACCCAGATCCCTAAGTGGCCCCCTCAAGGATTGAACTCACAACCCTGGGTTTAGCAGGCTAATGCTTAAACCATTGAGCTATCCCTCCCCCTGAGGGCCATCTGTCTGTCTGTCTGTCTGAATTCAAAGTATAATAGTGGCTCTCGCTAGAGAAAGCTTCCACCTTCCAGGAACTTATCCGATTGGAGATATTAGCCATCTTCTTTTGGATAGGAAGTATAAAGCAGGGGTTCCATCTGCATAGTGCTGTAAGGAGCAGAATGAGGTTCCAAGGTTATGCTCTGTGATCCTGCAGGGTTGGAATAAGGGTTGTTGTCCTAAGGAAATATTTAATGTTGGGATGTGTACAAAACATCCTTTTCTTGAATATGCTCAGAACATCATATTGCTTGACCTTTTTGCTTGGACACTACTATGCACCCATAATGAAGCCTTCCTGTTGGAGCTCAAGGCTATACTGTATTTCACTCGTTTAACATGATAGTTAAACTACGGACTTTGCACCAGCCAATAGAATAAATTCTATTTGATGACTTCTCTTTTGGGGTCCATGAGAGTAATAATCACTTCTTCCAAATGTTCCCTTTAAATCGGTCTGATCCCTGATGGTGGATTGGGTTTGCAGTAGCAGACCTCCTCTGGGAGACAGAAACAGCTGAAGAGCCAGTGCTAAGTTAATCAAATTTGAGATCCGTAGTCACTTCAGCCAGAAAGGCATAAATAGTTTCACTGCTGTTCTCTTATTGCTATCTTTTGTATTGTCAGTGGAAAAGGTGGGAAGACATATAGCAGGGACCACACCAAGCTTTGCTAGTGGTCATTCACCACCTCACATACCATACGGCACATAGACATATTTATTGTTTTCAGATGCAAAAGGTTGATCAGCAGCCCAACCCTGTGACTTACTATACATGAGATATTTCTGGGTGTAGGAGCCACTCTGCTAATCTTAGTGTTCTACTCCCTGCTGGTGGGGAGTGTATATAGAGATAGGAAACTGCTTTTCCCAAGACAGAAGCATCTCTCTAGGGTAGGACTGATCATATTCTTCCTAGTTGCGAAGACCCCATCAGACACGTTGACTGTCACAACCAGAACAGTATGTAGTGTAGCTGTGTCAGGCCCAGGATATTAGAGAGACAAGGTGAGTGAGGTCATATCTTTTATTGTACCAACTTCTGTTGGCGAGAGAGACAAGCTTTAGAACCAGTTTGTTATCCATGGAAGGATCAGTGCACGGAGACCTCCAGGAATCAGTGTTCCAGTGGGTGGCTGCTGTGCTCTCTCTCTTTTTAGTACCCATTCCCTGAACTGACTCAGGAAGATCCCTTTAAAAAATAAATCTGATTCTCTGCATTCACCAGTTGCGAAAGCAGAGAATATACAGTTGGAAATAGTTCTCTGTAAATGGATGAGATGAGGAGGTGGATACCCAACATTATTGGGTATTAGATGTACTTCGGATCACTGAAGCATGCCTGTACGAGGGCTCAGAATTCTCAGTAGGCTCCACTAATAATTGAATTTTGCTTATGTGAAATCACTTGTTTTCCATTATGGTCATCTTGTTAACATTCATCTGAGATCATGAGCCTTTGTACAGTATTTGATAGTATTTGTCCTCACTCCAGGCCTCTGATTTCCCTGGCCCCATTGTTTGTCCTGAATCCAGGATACTCCAGTAACTGTATTACTGTGTGTTTGCTTCAGCTTTCTCTCTGTACAAAACCCTGATCAGAAAGATTGTTCAGGAAGAGAGATGAATTTTCTTCTTCCCTAAAGCCAGTACTATTGTTCCCATGATCCTGGAGATAGACCCTGAGAGCACATGTAAGATCAGATTGGGAAAAAAAAAAAAAAAAAAAGGCTGCCATTCATCTGCAAAACATACTCGTCTGAGGATGGGAAGATGGACATACTTTGAAGACAATCCTCCTTTAGGAACTTTCGATGTTTCAGACTGGGCCCTGCTCTACTTGTCTCTGATTCTCCAAGGACACCCAGTAGGCTACTAGCAGATCTGAGTTTGGAATTTCTCACAAAAATCTTTGCAGCAAGGAGGGTTGATAAAGCTACCTGCCACCGTGGAGACAGGAAAAATAACTGGAGAGAACTTCAGGGGTGGGGCATTCCCCAGCTGTCAGGTCTCATTTTGCCCCCAAATTGCAAGCAGGTTGAAGTAGCCAGTAAAACAGATCTCTAGACCTTAGCATGAAGAAACTATAGTTTAATACAAATCTGGGTGGTTTTTTTTTAAAAAAATCCTTCAGCGAGAGCATGAAATAATCCAGAAATTGGGCTGTTCACTGCTCTGTACATTGGCATCTGCAACAACCAGCCTGTTTCTTTCACCACTAATATGCAAGATTCAAGAGAAAGGATCCCCCCCCCCACGCTTCTTTTAAAAAAAAGTTTCAAATCCTGATGAACATTTTATCCATTTTATAAGGATCACCTCTAAAAAAATATTACTTACATAATAATTCTCATTCTTATCCTTCTTGAAACCTCATTTAATAGGCCCACCTATGTTAATCTATCCTGCTATTATGCTTTCACTTTCCCAAATATAAAAAGAATTTAAATTGGTTTCCATTTTTCATGTCTCCGCATTTGTCTTCGTTTTTCAGACTGCAAGATCTGCAGGCAAGGACTGTCTGTGTTTTGAACAAGTGCCAAGCATGCTAATAGTTATGTTTTGCTACACAGGATTAATTTAATAATTTTGCTAAAAGGGCTATACAAATTTACTCTCTGGTCCTCCAGTCCCATTCCAGTTTGTTTCTATTTTCAGATCAAAGGTCTGATTGGTCCTCAAATGAAACATTCTTTCATCCAGACAGAAATTCAGATTATGTAAAAATGATCATGTAAGAAATCACACCGGTTAATAAGCATTCAAATGTTTACTACACAGCTACATACTACTAAATGTGTAGTCCTAGAAACCACCTATGCATGTTGTTTTCTGCTAGAGCTTAGTTTTCAACTTTTCCAAAAGTATCTCACAAGAAATCCAGCTTCTGATAGTGTAAAATTTCTTCCCCCCCCACTGAAGGTTGGTCCAATAAAAGATATTATATGAGCCACCTTGTCTCTAACATCCCTCCCTGCAACATTTTCTTCTTCCTCCTCTGTTACCATTGAAAACAGCACCTTATTCCCAGTCACACAGACTCAGCCAGGTAGTCATCTCGAATTGCTCCCAATAGTCTGTGTACAAATCTTGCCTTTACTCTTTATTCTGTTTTGAGGATATGATCCTTCCCTCACAGTGCCAACAGCTAAAACCTCAACCATGATCTAATGAACTCCCATCTTTACTACTGCTCCTGACTTCCCCAACACATAACAAAACTGAGCCCCCACCAGGATGTGCACATCTGAATTGAGGACCACTTAATCATATTGTTGTAACCCTCATTCTTTCTTGTCCCCCTTCCCCTCAAATAACTTAATCAGAGTTTTCCATCTGTAAGATCTTTTCAGAAAGAGCTACAGAGTAAGCTGCATAGAACTCTGCCCACAAAGCAGCGAAGAGCTGTCCATACTTTAGCTGCCATGGACATCTCTCTCTTGGAACTGAGAAAGTCAGTCTCACAGCTCAAGAATTTTCCATGCATGGAGAGTCACAGAGACAAGCTTATTTCCTGACTGTAAACTGTTTGGGACAGAGATTTGTGATTAAAACATTGGATTGTGACTCTGGAGATCAGCCTTGAGTTTCCTGTGCAATTAGTATTCATCGGACCTTGGGGAAATTCATTTTCTCTCTCTATGTTTCAGTTCCCCCATCTGTTAAAATAGGAATATGTTCTTTCTTCCACTATTTTTCTTGTCTAAACAGTAAGGGTATGTCTACACTACAGGATTAATCCAAATTTATATAATTCGAATTTTGGAAACAGATTGTATAAAGTCGAATGTATGCGGCCACACTAAGCACATTAATTCGGCGGTGTGTGTCCATGTACCGGGGCTAGTGTCGATTTCTGGAGCGTTGCACTGTGGGTAGCTATCCCATAGTTCCCACAATCTCCGCCGCCCATTGGAATTCTGGGTTGAGCTCCCAGTGCCTGATGGGGCAAAAAACATTGTCGCAGGTGGTTCTGGGTACAGCCTCACCCCTCCCTCCATGAAAGCAACGGCAGACAACCATTTCATACCTTTTTTCCTGGGTGAACACTGCAGACTCCATACCACGGCAAGCATGGAGCCCGCTCAGCTCAAGACAGCAATCATGAACATTGTAAACACCTCGCGCGTTCTCGTGTAGTTTATGCTGAGCCAGGACCAGAAAAACGAGGCGAGGAGGCGGCGGCGATGGCAGCGCAGCGACAAGCGTGATGAGGACATGGACATGGACACAGAATTCTCTCAAACCGCAGGCCCCGGTGTTTTGGAGATCATGTTGTTAATGGGGCAGGTTTTATCCATGGAACGCCGATTCTGGGCCCGGGAAACAAGCACAGACTGGTGGGACCGCGTAGTGTTGCAGGTGTGGGACAATTCCCAGTGGCTGAGAAACTTTCGCATGTGTAAGGGCACTTTCATGGAACTTTGTGACTTGCTGTCCCCTGCCCTGAAACACCAGAATACCAAGATGAGAGCAGCCCTCACAGTTGAGAAGCGAGTGGCGATAGCCCTGTGGAAGCTTGCAACCCCAGACAGCTACCGGTCAGTCGGGAATCAATTTGGAGTGGGCAAATCTACTGTGGGCGCTGCTGTGATGCAAGTAGCCAAAGTAATCACTCAGGTGCTGCTACAAAAGGTAGTGACTCTGGGAAATGTGCAGGTCATAGTGGATGGCTTTGCTGCAATGGGATTCCCTAACTGTGGTGGGGCGATAGATGGAACCCACATCCCTATCTTGGCACCGGAGCACCAGGGTACCCAGTACATAAACCTCAAGGGGTACTTTTCAATGGTGCTGCAAGCACTTGTGGATCACAAGGGACATTTCACCAACATCAACGTGGGCTGGCTGGGAAGGGTTCATGATGCTCGTGTCTTCAGGAACACTACTCTGTTTAAACGGCTGCAGCAAGGGACTTACTTCCCGGACCAGAAAATAACTGTTGGGGATGTTGAAATGCCAGTAGTTATTCTTGGGGACCCAGCCTACCCCTTAATGCCATGGCTCATGAAGCCATACACAGGCAGCCTGGACAGTAGTCAGGAGCTGTTCAACTACAGGCTGAGCAAGTGCAGAATGGTGGTAGAATGTGCATTTGGCCGTTTAAAAGGTCACTGGCAATTGTTACTGACTCGCTCAGACCTCAGCCAAACCAATCTCCCCATTGTTATTTCTGCTTGCTGTGTGCTCCACAATCTCTGTGAAAGAAAGGGGGAGACCTTTATGGCGGGGTAGGAGGCTGAGGCAAATCGCCTGGCTGCTGATTATGCGCACACCAGGAAGCACTGTGCATCAGAGAAGCTTTGAAAACCAGTTTCATGACTGGCCAGGCTACAGTGTGAAATTTCTGTTTGTTTCTCCTTCATGAAAACCCGCCCCCTTTATTGACTCATTCTCTGTAAGGAACCCACCCTCCCCCTTCCCCCAGGTTGCTTTCAAAGGAAATAAAAAGTCACTATCGTTTAAAAATCATTTATTCTTTATTAATTGATTATAAAAAGAGGGAGAGAACCTGGGTGGGGTTTGGGAGGAGGATCATCAGGAAGGAAAAGGCCACTAAAAAAAAAAGGTTAAAAAAAATGACAGCCTTTTGCTTGGGCTGTCCACTGGGGTGGAATGGGAGGGTGTATGGAGCCTCCCTCCCTCCCCCCATGTTCTTATACGTCTGGGTGAGGAGGCTATGGAACATGTGAGGAGCGGGGAGGGGGGGGTTATACAGGGGCTGTAGCGGCATTGTTATCCTGCTGCCGTTCCTGAAGCTCCACCAGACGCCGGAGCATATCTGTTTGCTCACGCAGCAGCCCTAGCGTTACATCCTGCCTCTTCTGATCTTCCTGCCGCCACCTCTCATCTCGAGCGTCCCTCCTGTCCTCACGTTGGTCCCTCCTGTCCTCACGTTCACTGGCTTCTTTCCTATACTTTGAAACCGTGTCCTTCCACTCATTCAGATGAGCTCTGTCACTGCGGGTGGATTCCATGATTTCTGCGAACATCTCGTATTGCGTCTTTTTTCCGACGCCTTATCGGAGATAGCCTTCGGGACGGAGGTGGGAGGCTTGAAGAATTTGCAGCTGCTGGAGGGAGGGAAAAAAGGAGAGAATTTTTTAAAAAGGTACATTTTGCAGAACAATACTTATACTCTTTCACGGTGATCAACACTATTCACATTACATAGCACATGTGATTTCTGTGCAAGGTCGCATTTTACCTCTTAATATTGAGTGCTTGTGGCTTTGCTGCTAGAGATCACAGACGCAGGTCCAGGCAACAGAATTCGGCTTGCATGCGGCCATGGTAAGCCATTGTCTTTAGGCTTCTTCGCCCTCCTTTCCCACATACCAAGCAAAGCCCGTTGAGTGCTGCGGTTTTCCTGTTAACCTTCAGCAGCAGAAAACAAACTAACCACCCCCCCCTTCAATTCTCTGGATGATCGCTTTATCCCTCCCCACACCACGTGGCTGGTATCAGGGAAGATCCCTGCCAGCCACGTGGTGTGGGGAGGGATAAAGCGATCATCCAGAGAATTGAAGGGGGG